>NC_133144.1:59899344-60199344 GCF_048418815.1 Hemitrygon akajei | reverse complement strand
CCATTCACTGTGATCATGGCTGATCATGCACAATCAGTACCCCGTTCCTGCCTTCTCCCCATATCCCTTGACTCCGCTATCTTTAAGAGCTCTATCTAACTCTTTTTGAAAGCATCCAGAGAATTGGCCTCCACTGCCTTCTGAGGCAGAGCATTCCACAGATCCACAACTCTCTGGGTGAAAAAGTTCTTCCTCAACTCCGTTCTAAATGGCCTACCCCTTATTCTTAAACTGTGGCCTCTGGTTCTGGACTCCCTCAACATCGGGAACATGTTTCTTGCCTCTAGCGTGTCCAATCCCTTAATAATCTTATATGTTTCTATCAGATCTCCTCTCATCCTTCTAAATTCCAGTGTATACAAGCCCAGTCACTCCAATCTTTCAACATATGACAGTCCCGCCATTACGGGAATTAACCTCACGAACCTACGCTGCACTCCCTCAATAACAAGAATGTCCTTCCTCAAATTTGGAGACCAAAACTGAACACAATACTCCAGGTGTGGTCTCACCAGGGCCCTGTACAACTGCAGAAGGGCCTCTTTGCTCCTATACTCAACTCCCCTTGTTATGAAGGCCAACATGCCACTAGCTTTCTTCACTGCCTGCTGTATCTGCATGTGACTGATGAACAAGGACACCTAGATCTCATTGTACTTACCCTTTTCCTAACTTGACACCATTCAGATAGTAATCTGCCTTCCCGTTCTTGCCACCAAAGTGGTAACCTCACATTTATCCACATTAAACTGCATCTGCCATGCATCTGCCCACTCACCCAATCTGTCCAAGTCACCCTGCATTCTCCTAACATCCTCCTCACATTTCACACTGCCACCCAGCTTTGAATCATCTGCAAATTTGCTAATGTTACTTTTAATCCCTTCATCTAAATCATTAATGTATAGCAGGGGAAGTGATGCCCCCTTCCTGTTAAACTGTTAGTGGTAACTCATTTTTTATTCTTTCTTTCTTTCTTCTCTTCTAATATTTGTATATCTGTGCACTTGTAATGCTGCTGTGACACTATAATTTCCTTTGGGATCAATAAAGTATCATCTATCTGTCTTCTCTATATACACTCACAACTGTGTGGCCGGATTCTCCATATTCATGTTCGCAGATGATACCACCATAATGGGCCATATCTCAAATATGTACAAGAAGCAGACAGAGAGCTAAGTGACACGGTGTCATGACAACAACCTTTCCCTCAATGTCAGCAAATCTCATTACATTATTACCATCAGAGAGGAAGTGCAGGAGCTATTAGAACCACACTTATCATTCTAGGAACAGCTTCTTTGCCTCCGCCATCAGATTTCTGATCAATGAATACTAGCTCACTATTTCTCTTTTGCTGAATTTACTTATTATAGCCTAAAGTATTTTTTATGTTTTGCACTGTACTGTTGCCACAAAATAACAAATTTCATGACATACAGGTATTCAGGGTTAAGCTGAATCTGAGCTAGTTAGTGACTTCAGGAAGGGGTCAGTGCACCTGCTGCTGTTTACATCGGCAGTTTTGAGGCCAAAAGGGTTGACAGCTTCAAGCCTGTCCAGGTCCATCCACATTGACACAATGGCCAAGAAAGCTCATCAATGTCTCTATTTCCTCAGGAGGCTAAAGAAATTTGGCATCGCCTCTTTGACTTTCAATCTTCATTGATGCATTATAGAAAGCATCCTATCCAATGCATCACTGATTCATATGGCAGCTGCTCTGTCTATGACCTCAATAAGATCAAAGAACTGATTGTGGACTTCAGAAAGGGTAAGATAAGGGAACACACAACAGTCCTCATAGACGGATCAGAAGTGGGAAGAGTGAGCAATTTCAAGTTCCTAGGTGTCAACATTTCTAAGGGTCTATCCTGGGCCCAACATATTGACACAGTTACAAAGAAGATTTGACAGCGGCTATATTTCATTAGGAGTTTGAGGAGACTTGGTATATTACCAAAGACACTTGCAAATTTCTACAGGTGTACTGTGGAGATCTAACTGGCTGCATCCCCATCTGGGATTGGGGCACAGGGGACACTGTGCAGCATTGAAATAAGTTGCAGTAACTTGTGAAGTCGGTCAGCTCTATCATGGGTACTAGCCCCCGCCCCAGCATCCCAGAAGTGATGCCTCAAAAAAGGTGGCATCCATCATCCCATCACCCAGGACATGCCTTTTTTTCATTGCTACCATCAGGGAGTAAGTACAGGGGCCTGAACAATTCATGAACAGCTTCTTCCTCTCTGCCATTAGATTTCTGAATGGGCATTGAACCAATGAACATTACCTTGCTACTTTTTTTTAGCACTACTTATTTAACTGTTTTATATACCATGGAAACCAGCCTCCCTACCATAGACTCTGTCTACACCTCTTGCTACCTCGGTAAACCAGCCAGCAGAATGAAAGATCCCACTCACCAACCCCAGACATTCTCTCTTCTCCTCCCTCCCATCAGGCAGACAAAAAAACCTGCAAGCACAAGGCTCAAGATCCCATCATTGAGACTGTTGAATGGTTTTCTAGTATAGTAAGATAAGAATCTTGATCTCACAATCTACCTCCTTGTGACCTTACCTCTTCACTGTCTACCTACACTGCACTTACCCCACAACTAACACTTTATTCTGCACTCTGTTATTGTTTTACCTTGTACTACCTTGTAATGAAGTAATCTGTATGGATGACATTATCACAATACCATTGATAAATGTTCTAATGTGGATGTGACAGAATTATTAAAGTATTACTTTGTACTTTTTAACTTTAGTAGAAATGAGGCGCAAAATATGCACTCCAGTTGACAGAGGCACATAAGGGTACAGAAAATGAAGATAATTGCGAATCTAGAAAAATCTTTAAAATTCTTGGTATCTTTTAAGATTACAGGTTTGAAAAATAGCACAAATTATCCTTATATTTGAAATGGATATGAGAATGAACTCTTAAACTGCAGACTTTCAGCTTAAAGAACTGTTTGAGAATATGATAAAGAACAGATTACTATGGACAATAATGAATTAGAAAAACAAAGCCAAGTCTAAAAAGTGATTAGAAGGGAGTAAGAGACCTAGCAGTTCCTGATCACTGAAAGGAATGCTATATTGGACAGATGGTCTAATTGTCCTTATCTGTCCAAACAAATTATTAAATTTTAAATTCCAATTTTTGAGGCATCAGCATATGGGAGTGTACTTATTAGGATGCAATACAACTATTTAATTTGCACTAATCCTTTGGTTCACAAGACAAAGATGTTCACAAATGATATATTCTGAAGGTGGAGTTGAAACGTAAATCAAAATGGTTTGGCTGGACTAGGCATTTAATGTGGATAAATACATAGTAATGTGACAAGTAAGGACAGTAGAATGATATTCAGATGAGGAATATGGGTTGGAGATTTAATCTTATTATGCTGTGTGAATGTGCTATTCATAGATCATAGAGCATAGAATAGTACACCACAGGAATAGCCCACAATGTTGTGCCAAACCAATTAAATTAATAATCAAATGGTTAATCTCCTCTTCCTGCACATGTCCATATTCTTCCATAATCCTCTCATTCATGTGCTTATCTAACCCTCTCTTAAAAGTTCCTAATGTTTCTGCCTCTACCACTAGCCTGGCAGCATATTCCAGGTACCCATCACTCTGCATAAAAAGGTTGTCTCTCACTCCTCCTTTAAAATTACTTCCTTTCATTTTAAATACATGTCCACCGGTATTAAGACATTTCAACACCAGGTAAAAGTTGCTGTCTGTCTACTTAAGAGAAAACAACCCAAGTTTGTCCAACTTCTTGTTACAGCACATGCCCTCTAATCCAGGCAACATCCTGGTAAACCTCTTCTGCACCCTCTCCAAAGTCTCAACATCCTTGGAGCAACCTGATGGGGCAATCAGATCTGTATGCAATACTCCAAATGTAGTCTAACAAGAGTTTTATAAAGCTGCAGCATAATTTCCTGACTTTTGAACTCAGTGCCTCAACTAATAAAGGTAAACATGCAATATGTCTTCTTAACTACTCTATCAAGTTGTTGGTAGTCAACTTTTAGGGAGTCGTGAACTTGGACTCCAAGATTCCTCTTCTTATCTTCTCTTCGCATCACAGTTCTTGCACTTAACAATGTAATGACTGTTTATATTTGAGCTACCAAGGTGCAACAGTTGACATTGGGCCAGGTTAAACTCCATTTGCCATTTCTCTGTCCATCTCTGCAACTTGTCTATACACTGCTGTATTCATTACCAGTCTTCTACACTATCCACAACACCACCAATCTCTATATCATCTGCAAACTTATTAACCCACCCATCTACATTTTATCCAGGTCATTTAATATACATCACAAACAGCAGGGGTCCCAGTACAGATCTCTGTGAAATCACAGATCACCAGCTAGAATAAGTCCCTTTGACCACTTAGATTCAGCCATTTGGGTCAAGAGAAGATACTAAAGAATCTAGAATCTTAATCTGAAGTAAAGAGTTAGCTGGAGCTGCACTAAAGATGTCTGATAATCTGGGATTATGATTAATTATTATTTGGAAAGAAAAGAGAACATTTGGAAAGGAATTCTCAATGATGAACCTATCAATACCTCCACCATTAACCCACCCTACTGTATTTATATTTACTGTGTTATTTATTGTGTTCTTCATGGTTATTGTATTATTTTTATGCTGTATTGGATCCAGAGTAACAATAATTTCATTTTCCTTTACACATGTGTACTGAAGAATGACAATACACAATCTTGAACCTTGAATGGATGCTTGATTAGCAAAGGTATCAATGGTTATGGGGAGAAGGGAGGAAAATGGGATTGAGAGGTCATCATCAAATGGTGGAAAAATCTGATGGGTTGAGTGGCTTATTTCTGAACCAATATTTTAAAATCTTGTGGTCTAAAAAAACAATAAGGTTGGAACCATTAAAGAGAGCCCTGATTTTAAAAAAAAGATCAATTGATAGATTTTAAGGCATTCCAAAAAGAACATGGTGCCTTTTTCTGGTCTTACATCTTATGTTTATACTATGATCAGTCTGCAGCACCCTACCTTCAAGTTCAGTTCAGCAGTAGATCAAAATGTTTGTATAATCATTGTTTGTATAACAAAACATAATTTCTAGTTCAATCTCCTCTCTGTGCAAATGCTGTTTCACAAATTATATATGAATATACATAATTATTATAATCAAGATTGATAGAGCCACATTTACAGATTTTACTAACGATGCATGCACTTCCTTTTGATGTTTCCAGCCTCCCTTGACAGAGAGTAAAAACTTTTGGAGAATAGCTCAGGGTTGCTTACAGCCAATGAACTGCTCACCTTTGGCTCTCAGAAGAGGTGCTGTTCCGTATGTTGCTGAGCCTCCATCCACAGCCCGCAAGCTCTGTGATTTTACTGGAGCGATTGCAGTATAGAAAAAGTGAAAAATAGAGGAGAGAAAGAAAAGAAAGGTTGGGACTCCCAGAAAGTTAGTGACTCAAATGAAAAACTCAGTCCAATTAGATTTTTAACCACTCATGACTACTGTTTTCTGCACCAGTGCATGATAAGAAATAATTTTATTTTTAAATTATCATATGAACAACAACAATAAAATTGACATATTTAGAATACAACAGATTGATTTTTAAAAGTGATTAAGCAATCATAATCATGAGGTTTATAAGTAGGGACAGAAAGTTTGAAATGAGATTAAGATGAACCACTACAAATTAATGGTTCATTTGCAATAAGACTCATGTCTCCATTTCTGGTCACTTGTATGAAAGATGGTGCAGAAAATATTTAGCAGAATGGCCCAGGGTTCAGCAATTTGAATTACCCAGAATTCTTCACCTTAGTCCAGAGAATATTGAGTAGTTATTTAAAAGATGTGTTCAAAAAGCTTTAAATAAATGAATTACAGGAATTGAGAGACGGACATAGCTTTAATTAACAAAAGAATCAGGGACGACCTGAAGGGGGGAAAAAACCTATTTTCACATCGTAAGTAGTCATGATGTGGAAGTTCAATCCTTATTTATAAAAGGAACTGGACCTATACTTGCAGAAGAAAAATCCGCAGGGTGGTGGGGAAAGAGGATGACACTGACAGGATTCCAGAGGAATTGCACAAGTCCTGTGGGCTGAATGGCCTCTTTCCCTGTTGGAATAATACAGTATACAGTTCTAATCCTGTTCTTCCAAGGGAACTTCTTGTGAAGATGACTCTAGTACTGGGGACAACCATGAACACATCAGCCTTTCATTAAACAATGCAAAAATTATGTGACACTGGAGAATTGTTACAAGATACTACATGAAAAACTGGTAAATTCTCATATATTTATATATATAAAATCCATCAGGATGGGATTGAATAGTGATTCTTTTAGTATTATTTCAATCTGCAGGTCTGAGAGTGACTTGGTGTTATTAATCTGTAATTCATTCATATGTATACAGAATACATGCTGATGGACCCTCAAAACTAAAAACTCCAGCCAGTTACTCACACTTGTATCACCTTCTGCATCTTTTTTCCCAGTATGACTCAATGAAAATGTTCTCCCTCTGCATATTTTCATTCTATGCCTCACAACCATCTGACTTCCAATATAAATAAACAATTGCCATTCAAGCATTTCCACAACATACATACTACAGATAACATATTGGGTGATATGGGCACACCAAGAGGAACTTTTGAAAGAAAGAGGGACTATGTTATTAATTGTATGAGGGTTAATATGTAGAGATCAATAAATGAGTAAATGAAATGGGGAAAATCTAGTCAGATTGCTTTTGGGCACTTTAGTTCAGTATACTCAAAGTAACCGTTTATTAAAATGATTTCCAAGAAAGCTAGCAATTTACAAAAAAAAATCATAATTAACAATTAAAACTAAAGCATCCCAGTTTAGCATTTCAAACATATTTACCACAGAGAAAGACATGGAAAGCTTTGGAATTCAGCAAAGGGAATAGTGAAATACTGCAGCATGTGAACATTACAAAAGAGAAGGAGCTGGTGGTCTTAAAGCACATAGAAATGGGTAAATCCCCAGGGCATAACCTACTTTATTCTAGAGCATTGTAGGAAGCTAGGGAAAAATCACTAGAACCGTAGTAGAGAGACTTACATTTTTATTAGCCATGGGTGAGGTACTGATAAATTTAAGTATGTCTGATGCGCCTTCATTAAGAAGGGTTGCAAGGACAAACCAGGGAACTACAGGCCAGAAAGCATAACATCAGTAGTGTGAATGCTACTGGAGGGGATTCTGAGAAAAAAGTTTCTACATTTGGAGATGGAACAAATGATTAGGGATAGTCAACATGGCTCCATGGAAATTGCATCTCATTAACCTGAGTAAATTTTGTTTTGAAATGCTGAATAAGGAATAGCTGTAGATGTTCTCTACATGGACAAGACCTTCACAAGCCACATGGGAGGCTGGTCTGTAAGGTGATATCATGTGGGATCCATATTGAGCTAGCCAATTGGTTACAAAATTGGCTTGGTGGTAGGTGTCATAGGGCATTAGTGGAGGACTGTTCAGATTAGAGAGATCAGTGCTGAATCCCCTGTTGGTTATCATCTATATTAACAGAATGGAAGAGAATGTAGGTGACATGATCAGTAAATCTGCAGATAACAACAAAATTAATAGCATGGTGGACAGTGAAGTTATTGGGATTACAACATGACTAAGACCAACTGGGAATTTAACTTGGACATAGCAAAGTGTAAAGTTAAATGAGGGCAGGATATATACAGTAAATGGCAGGGCCATGGAGAGATGCGGAACAGAGAGCTCTGGGGATACAAGTACCTGTACATAGTTCTCTGTATGTGGCGACACAGGTAAACAGAATGTTTGACAGGCTGGTCTCTATTGGTCAGTGTACTGAATACAACAGTTAGGATGTTACTTTACAGACATTGGTGAGAATGCAGCTGGAATATTGTGTGCAGATCAGGACACCTACTTATGGGAAATATGACATGAAGCTAGAGAGGTTGCAGAAAGATTCACAACAATGTTTCCAGGACTGGATGACTTGAGTAATAAGAAGAGCTAAGTCTGTTTGCCCTGGAATGTAGGAGGTCAAGGGAAAACCTTATAGAGATAAATAAAATCATGAGGGTCATATATAAGGTGGATGGTCACAGTCCTTTTACTCCAGGATACAGGAGTCCAAAATTAGAAGTCATGGGTTCAAGGTGATTGGGGTAAAATCTAAAGGAGAATTAAGGGGCAAGTTTTTCCACATAGAGTGTGTATAGATTGAGCCGCCAGAGGAAGCGGTAGAGTGGAGACAATTACAATATTTAAAAGATACTTAGGAATATGGAAAGGAAAGCTTTGGAGGGATGTGGGACAAATGCAGGCAAATGGGATTAGCTCAAATAGGCAATATGGTCAGCATGTATAAGTTAGGCTGAAGGGACAGTTTCAGTGCTATTTGCCTTTATAACTCTATCATATTCAGATGAGATGAAGATGGTAACAAATATCCCCATTTTGAAGAACAAAATGATGACTGAAGTCACTGACAATGAAAAATATGTAATGGAAACATTTTATAAGAGAATCTCTCTTATATGGTAACATGTGATAGATACAATATACACAGAAGAAAATCTAAAACTAAAGTAACATAGATACCGTAATTGAATTGAGAAACTAAATACGTGACTAAAATGGTCAAAATATTCAACTGAAAATGTTTTGCAGAGATGGAAAATACAAAGGAAGCTAAGATTGAGAACTTCTTTGATGGTTCCAAATAAAAATGGAGTGCAGCAGATCAAGATTCTGTGGCAAACAACCATGAGTGAACAGGAAGGCAAGCTACTCCAAGGGCTAGAATTGAAGATTAAAAGATATATATGCCTAGAGACAGGATTAGGTGCAGACAAGTTTGAAGACATGAATGAATTTTTTAAAGTCAATGTATTGGATAACAAGCAGCCCAGGGGTGAAATTATTCATAACTTCACAAACTGGGATCACATTTACAGAGAAGAAAGTAGATTTAAGATGGGACTCATTAATTCTAACACATACCCCTATCACCTTCAAAACTGTAACAGTACGCAATAGAAACAGCCATCAGCAGGCATCAAATTTGAATTTTGTAAGGGTTGAAAAGGGAAAAAACTTTACCTAATTTTCTGTGGTGCTGTACATTTTTTAGAACATTCTGAAGTAGTCTACAATCAACTATGTGTACTAGCTTGTGTAGGTAATGTGGCAGTCAACACTCTAACACTGAACTCCAACAGAGATGACAATATTGGATAATATATTTTTAATAGTGAGCAAAGAAAATATTTTGGGCAGGACTAAAAGTTTAGCTCTTGTGCTAGTCTTTGAAAATGTGCTAGGGGACCACTTAATCCCATTTACTAAGCAACTCATTATCAAACTACAAGACCTGGGAGTCAACTCCACTTTTTGAAAGTGGATCCTCAACTTCCTGACCAATACATTGTCATCAGTAAGGATCAGCCGCTACCACCTCCATCATATTTGTTCTCAATACCAGTGCTCCACTAACTTGCGTCCTCAGCCCCCTACTCCCTGTATACTCATGGTTGTGTGGGCAGATTTTAACACCATCTACAAATTGGAAATAATACCAAAATAGTGGCCCATATCTCGAATAATGGTGCGTCGGAGTACAGGAACGAGATAGAGAGCTTAGTGACATGGTGCACGATAACAAATGTTCCCTCAATGTCAGTAAGACAAAAGAGCTGGTTATTAACTTCAGGAAGTAGGACGGTGCACATTCTCCCATCTACATCAACTGTGCTAAGGTTGAAATGGTTGGGAGGCTCAAGTTCCTAGGAGTGAACATCATCAATACTCTGTCATGGTCCAAACATGTAGACAGCACTGTCAAGAAAGTTCACTAACACCTCTACTTCTTGAGGAGGCTGAAGAAATTTGGCATGTCCTGATCAACCCAATTTGTAATCAACGCATCATGGAAAGCTTCCCAGCTGCATGCATCAAAGCTTGGCATAGCAACTGCTCTGCCCCTAGCTGCAAGAAACTGCAGAGAGTTGTGGACATGGATCAGCACAACACAGAAACCAGCCTCATTTCCATGGACTCTGTCTATGCTTCTCAATATCTCAGAAAAGCAGCCAGCATTATCAACTACCCCACCCAACCTGGACATCTCTCTTCTCCCCTTTGCCAATGGACAGAAGATACAAAAGCCTGATAGCACATAACACTGGGCGCAAGGACAGCTTCTACCCCACTGGTATAAGACAATTAAATGGTTCCTTGTACAATAAAATGGACTTGACCTCACAATTTGCCTCATTATAATCTTGCACCTTATTCCTTACCTGCACTACACTTTCTCTGTAGCCATTACACTTCATTCTACATTTTGTTATTGTTTTACCTTGTATTACCTCAATACACTGTGTAATGAATTGATTTGTATGAAACGTATGCAAGACAAGCTTTTTACTGTAACTCAGTAAATGTGATAATAATAAATCAATTCCAATTGCAAATGGAATCTCAGCAGAATATCTCATCCAAAAGACAGCACCTCAGCAGGAAGACACTTCCTCAGTACTCCAGCATTAGCCTAAATTTTATTCTGGAGTATGATGCGGACCCACACCTTTTTAAATCAGGAAGAAGAGTGTTGCATCTAAACTATGAATGATTCTAATTGTCAAATTAAGGGAAAGTCTAACATTTCCAAAGCATCTCCTTTGGATGTTCAAGGTTTTTTGATTTTTGCTCACAACTGGCCTCTTTAAGTAGAAAGGAAGCAAGAAATGGGTTTACATTGAGCTGCCACCAGAATCAAATATCATGGAAGACTGGAACTAATTCCATGTTCTGTGGCAGGCAGATGGTTGGGACACCTGAACAAGACATGTTGGGGCGGGGGGGGGGGGGGGTACAAGTCTACTGTTGACAATTGATTACAGATAACCATAAATATTAAAACAAATAGGATCATTTTAGCTCTTGCAGTAGGATTACCTGTGCTCTGTGCTGATGTAACTTGATAAGTTCCTTGTTTAAGCTTGCCTTTTGCCTAAATGCACTTAAGCACGGCACTGCTCCCCTCCCCAAAAAAAATTGCTACATATCCCATCAGATAAAAATTCTGTTAGTGATTTCTCCCCACACCACACCCGCAATATTTGGGGGTCAAAACTTAAACATTTTAGTTGTTATCAGATGCTAATTTGATCACAGTAAAATAAACTTTTTTTAAACACTGAAATATGCATTAGTCACAGAAGACCAAGGGCTGGTGTTTCTCAAAAGCTTGCATATTAGGTTAAGTACTCAAATTTGGTAATGAGCAGAATGTTCTGGCCTTGTGCAGCTTGAAGAAGAAACTAACTTAAATCTTTAAAATCTTTTAAAAGATACAGCATTAGCAATTTTGTAAATGTTAGCTTTCGTGATACATATGAAGAGAGAATAAAAAATAAACCTGTGCTGTGTCTGAACTTGTTTGTGTTTTTGGTAAAGAAGCATGTTAGTGTAAACCATATTCTTAAATTAAAAGCAATCTGAGAGCAAGACATTAATTATTTAGTAACAATTTCAAAAAACTGGTACACAATGAATGAACACCAAATGTGAAACAATAGAAGTATGCCTACCTTAGTAGTTAACGCGTTAAATCTGCACATTCCTGCCATATCACCCACAGCCTTGCTTTCTTCACCCGGTTGTTTTAAATTAGATTTACAGCATTCAACAGCATTTTTTAAGAAGCATGTTAACAAAATTAAAATGTTGCTGCCCTACCTTTAATGAACAAAGAGGTTGTTGAGCAAACGGACTGTGAAAACTACCATCATTTTGACCCTTTTTTAGCACCGTACAGCTTTTGATAGGGCGTTTTAAACTTTAATCTAATCTCTTCCTGCTCACTCTACCTAAACAGGATCGTCCACATTACAGCCGCATTCCTCACACTGTAACCTTCAGAATGTATCGGCAATCACCAGAGACACATACATCAAATAAACATTTGCCTTACACATATATAGCTAACAGCCCAAGACTTAACTGATACATTTAATATATTTGGAAATTACTAGAAGCCTAGAGCAAAGAGAAATCCATTTCCGGCTCCCACACCCATTCTCTTAAACTGTTGTACTCTCTTACCCAAATTGCTGTAGGTAGCGCTACTGATGCTTTCATCAGCTGACTCACTGCCCGTGTCTTTTTCATCCTGAGATCCCGTGGTGGCCAGCACCAGAGTCATTGCGCCAGATGCTTCCTGGCTCGCCAGTGCCGACCTTTGAACTTCTGATTCCTGTGGCGACATGTCTTCAATGGTCACCTCACCCAGAAGGTTGCTTTAATGAAAAAAAAGCTTACCTTCAGTGTTCATAGTTCATCAAACATTCACATATAATTCTTGTCTAAAATTGCTCCACTTTTACTTGTGAATCTAAAACTATATCTTTTTCTAACTCGAAGTATTTGAAAACTGTATAATTTAGGAGTAGCTGAGTGTCAGTTGAAACTTATTTTAGACCTGCAAGAACTTGTGAGTTTACAGATCCCTGGGCAATTTTAGCTTCATTTTACACAGTGTTCAATTAATCTTGTTCCAAGATAAGATCTAGTAAAACAGGTTTCTTTAAATCTTGTGTATTTACCCTTAAAGAGTTCTGGGAAGATGGAAGGCTTAATGTGAAGCTCATAATTCATTTCAATTTCTACGGTGAACCATTCTGCAACTATGGTTTATAGTTAACTAAGGTGTGTCACAATTGATAACAAGGAAAAGCTGTGTTTAGATTGCATTTGCCAAAAAGTAAAATTAAAACTTCATTTTAAACTGAAGTTTTCAACCATCTTTTAAGCACTGGGAACATCTTTTTTAAAGTCACTCCAAAGCAGTGCTTTTTTACTCCAGCTACTTATTGAACAATCTATTTGAAATGTTACAAATTGAAAACCAACTTAGAAGTTTCAAGTCAAAATCACTATAGCCTGGGACAGAGTTTATATTTTTATCACATATTTCCCCTATCTTAAAACAGATATGAAAAGGTTTAACTGTTAACTTACCTGCTCAAATTACTCACACAACTCCCCATTGAAACCAATGTTTTGAATTTGCTTCTCAATTTCATAAACATGTTTTGAAAGTAGCTGATTAACTTAAAAGTTGCAAGCTCTACATACTGTGATATCATCAGCCAGACTGTCCTAACTCTGGCTCAGTGCTGAAAGTCTGCCAGAATTCTCTACCTATAGAGTTAGAGGTCACCAATTGAGTCAGATTTATTAACGCTTTGAGTGGCTGCAATCAACTTATTCCAAAGAGCTAGGGAATACAGCAAAGGCTTAAATTATTATCAAACTAGAAAATACTAAATACCATTAATCCAATTTTTAAAGCATGTTATGGAAACATTTTTCTAAGTTCAGCTGCAGCTTCTGGAATCTGGATTTTTTAAAAAAAAATGAAAGCATTCTTTTCCTCCCTCTGTTTGTATAAGTTACATGCTTATCAACCCATGTTTCTTGTCCACAGCCCACCAGCTGCTTTAGTTATGGGATACCAGACACAAAAGAGGAGCTAAATTTTTTAATGACCCAGAACTAGTAAAATACATGGAGTGTAATTAATATTTGATACTTCATTCCTTTTGGGATTAGTGGTGAGGAATATGTACATCACCCTCTACTTCCTGTCTTTGCAGATAGCTCAACAAAAAGCACTGGAAATATTTGACACATTTAACAGACTGTCCCTCTTGGGAAGTATATATGATATCCCTTCAACTGAAGCTTGTCTACAGATCTTTATTAAACTTCCATTTGAAGCAAGGTATTTTTATACATACCCAAAACGTTTCAATTTACAAGTAATCATGGTTAAAAATGACATCATTGAAGGAGACAGGGAAATAGAGAAAAATTAACTAAGCCATTTAGGAGAAGATAAAATGCCATAACAGCAATGTTCTGTGTTCTCACTTTGCGCAATCTGTTGCATGGGCTTTAATTTTATAGATATTTGTTGAAGATGGTTCTCAGTTCAGTGATGACATCAAGCATGTTGAGTTCCCAAAACACATTTATCAAAGTCAACAAACCAGGAAATAAACCGCTTTTGAAAAAAAAATTAAATCTGTTACATTTTGAATGCCACAGAACATTATAATTGACATATGTGCATTCATTTTATTTTAAACGAGTCAGTTTGCTGTTTGGGATTCAGATTACAATTAGAATCTCTAAATCTAATGCACCAAAGCATACCCAGTATTTACAATAAGATTAGATCAGTAGTTCCAGAAACATTTAATCACAAGCAAAAGAAAATTTGCAGATGCTGAAAATCCAAGTAAAGCACACAAAATACTGGAGGAACTCAGCAGGCCCGGCAACATCTATGGAAAAGAGTATAGTCGATGTTTCGGGCCAAGACTCTTCATCAGGACTAGAGAAAAGTCCAATCCTGATGAAGGGTCTCAGCCCAAAATGTCCACTGTACTCTTTTCTATAGGTGCTGGCTGGCCTGCTGAGTTCCTCCAGCGTTTTGTGTGTGTTGCTACAGAAAAGTTTGCTATTGCACTGACTTTCAGAGACAATGGAGAAGACTACGAAATGGCACAGCATGCAGGACTCCTCAAGATTCTTGATTTGTAAGAAGTTTAAAGGTTATAGGGAGAAGGCAGGAGAATGGGGTTGAAAAACAAAAAGCCATGACTGAATGGCAGAGCAGACACAAATGGCCAAAAGGCCTAATTCTGTTCCTACACCAATGGTCTTAAGAATTAATAACAGCTAATTATAATTTCTACATTAAACTTTGCATTTACAGAGGTCCCAATTTTATATGTTTTCCAACACTACAATGACAAAATCAGGACTAGAACCTCACATTTAAATAGTCTTTTAATACTGGTAAATGTAAACTGAAAAGTAACCACAGTTGTAATTTAGAAAATATGGAGCACAACCGGAGTTCCACAACTAACAATGAAACAAATACCACAAGATTTATTTTAGTAGCTGATTGAGGGATAAATCAGGACAATGGCAAAACATTAAGCTCTTATAAAAAACTATCCCAAACAATCAATTGCTAGCCCAGAAACATTGACTGAACTAAGGCTTCAAACCACAACCTACAAGGACAGAATGCTCCCAAATGAGTCAATGCTGACAAGTTTCAGTTGTACATATTACATATACATGTTACGAACACAAAGAGTGGTGCTTTTTCAGTTTGTGCTGAGATCTGCAAATGAGGTAGAGAATGCGTTTTTTTCATCCTGTTGAATTACTCAATGTTAATATCATTCATTTTGCTGGCTTCATTTTTCAAAAATATCTGAACTAAAAATGAGGACTTCTTAAATTGAGCAGTTAATTAGCAAACTTGTAGTTATCCATTAATGAAATTAAATGAAATTGATGTTTGGCTGAACCAATATGGATAACTTCACTCACCTCAACAATGAAGTAATTCCTCAACCTGTGACATAGAGTCACAGAGAAGTACAGTACAGAAACAAGCCCTTCAACTGCCTACTCCTATTGACCTGCACCAGGACCATAGCTCTCCATATCCCTATCATCCATGTACCTATCCAAATTTCTCCTAAATGTTGAAATCAAGCTCATGTTCAACTCATTCCTCACTCTCACAACCCTTAAAGTGCAGAAGATAACCCATATTCCCCTTAAACTTCTCACCTTTCACCCTTAGCCTGTGACTTCTAGTTGTAGTCCCACCCTACCTCAGTGGAAAAAGCATTTACCCTGTCTCTACCCCTCATAATTTTGTATCTCTATCGAATCTCCTCTCAGTCTACATTCCAAAAAATACAGTCCTAACCTATTCAATCTTTCCTTATAATTCAGGCCCTCCAGACCCGGCAACATTCTTGTAAATCTCTGTACTCTTTCAACTTTGCTTACATCTTTCCTGTAAGTAGGTGACTAAAACTGCACACAATACTCCAAATTAGGCCTCACCAATGTGGACTCACTTTTCAAGTACTGTACAATTCATGTTTTGTCCTCAGCATTATTTATTATTTGTATTTTTGTATTTACACAATTTGCTTTCTTTTGCACATTGACTGCTTGTCAGTCTTTGTGTGTAGTTTTTCCACTGATTTTGTTGTATTTTTGTTCTACGGTGAAAGCCCACATGAAAATGAATCTCAGGGTAATATACATACATACTTTGATAATACATTTACTTTGAACTTTGATAAAGTTTACAGTTGACCATTAACAGCAAAATGTGCAAATCCATGCGACTTTGCAATATATGTAATACATATGTGATGTAAAGATTAGTTCACCTTTACTGCATCCTAATGACTAATGAGTCATGCAGAATGTTGATTAAATTGATGATTAACAAACGAGTCACGATTTCTTTCACATGCAAGACGTGCTCCTCCGAGACTACTTTAAACACAGATTTGGTTCATACTGCTGTTGGTCATAAATCAGCAATAGGAAGTCACAGAGACAAGAAGTAAGTCATCTATGTATGCATCCAAATGAAGCCCTTTTGAATTTTCAGGTGGTTTTAATTGTAATATAAAATCTGACAACTAATATTCTACTTAGACACATAAAGTGAGCTAGCCATACACTTGTTGTTAATTTAAGTGATCAAAAATATAACACTGTTACCACATCCTTGGTTGGCCTTATTCTTAATGTTTTTAAACTCCCCCATGTGTGCAACTAAAAGTTTCCAATACGTAATGTGTACTTAATAATGATACATGCAACACATCCTAGAGACACAGAAGTTACAGAACGCAGTCATTATGGCTTGCCCCAATTCATGAACCACTTACTGTGACTCGAGAAATAGATTGGACTTTTTTTAGCCCTGGGCCCCATCTAAGTACAACTAGCAAGCCACTAACACCAAATAAGCATTCCAGTGAACTTCCCCATATTCAGTTTGGTGCAAATTTAGATGGCCCATAGAGAAGTTATTCTGTGTCCAAGAGGAGTTTTGCTGGGAATGTGTACAAAATAATTTCGGGGGGGGGGGGGGACGTGTACAAAATAATTTCTGGGATCTGGAGGAATTCACGATCAACAATAAATTTATAAAGCATCTTTAATAAACTAAAACATCTCAAAGCCAGAATCAGTCAGTTCTGCTTTTAAAAAAAGCATACCTTAGAGTTATTTCTTCCAGCAATATAATCACTGCCTAGACCAGTTGCAACTGTCCAAATTCCTGGCAGTCTTATCAAGTCAATCAATGGAAGGGACGGAACAGTGTGGCAATGATATCCTATTAAAATATTGGGTGTTGTTATACCTACAACGTGTGTTCATATAGTACAAGTCTATACTGGCTTATAAACCAATCGCGTTACCCTACTAATTTCCCTATAACCTATCATACCTATATTCGACTTCATCTGTGAGTCGGCTGGTTTGGTATACTGTGTCCGGTGCTCCCGGTGTGGCCTTTTATATATTGGTGAGACCCGACGCAGACTGGGAGACCGTTTCGCGGAACACCTATGCTCGGTCCGCCAGAAAAAGCAGGATCTCCCAGTGGCCACACATTTTAATTCCACGTCCCATTCCCATTCTGATATGCCTATCCTTGGCCTCCTCTATTGTCAAAATGAATCCAAACTCAGGTTGGAGGAACAACACCTTATATACTGGCTGGGTAGCCTCCAACCTGATGGCATGAACATTGACTTCCCTAACTTCCGTTAATGCCCCTCCTCCCCTTCTTACCCCATCCCTGACATACTTAGTTGTTTGCCTGTTCTCCATCTCCCTCTGGTGCTCCCCCCCTTTCTTTCTCCTGAGGCCTCCCGTCCCATGATCCTTTCCCTTCTCCAGCTCTGTATCACTTTCGCCAATCACCTTTCCAGCTCTTAGCTTCATCCCACCCCCTCCGGTCTTCTATCATTTCGCATTTCCCCCTCCCCCCACTACTTTCAAATCTCTTACTATCTTTCCTTTCGGTTAGTCCTGATGAAGAGTCTCGGCCCGAAACATTGACAGCGCTTCTCCCTATAGATGCTGCCTAGCCTGCTGTGTTCTACCAGCATTTTGTGTGTGTTGTTGTTTGAATTTCCAGCATCTGCAGATTTCCTCGTGTTTATACCTATATTCTATTGGTTACCTCCAATTTGAGAGCAATTTATAGCAAGCAATTACCCTACAAATGTGCATGTGGGCAAAACTGAAGTACTGGGGAAGGGGTGGTGGAGGGTTAAACCATCCAATGATCTGTGTGCAAACTCCATACCAACAGTCCTATAGGTCAGATCATGGAGGTGGAGCAACAGCTGCTGAGCCTTTCACGTTGCAAGATTGTAAGACGTTCCAAAGCACCTTAATGCCATTGCAGTATTTTTAAAACATCATTCTATCATATTGTAGGAAATGTAGAACATACCAGAGTACTGCAAAGCTTCATAAACAAAACATGAATGATCAGTTTCAGTGATGCTGAGTAAGTGACAAATGTTAGCTCAGATACGGAGGGAAACTCTTTTGGTATACTTTTGTCCACCTGAGAGAGCCATCATTATTTCAGTTTAACATATCAAACAGACACCCTTTCAGATGGGCACTACAGTGCCAGCATAGGTTTTGTTTTCATTCTCCAAAATGAATCTTGAACCCAAAATCTTCTAACTTGTGGCAAATGTTTACCTGCTGTGCCATGCACCCTTTTTCACACATCCTATGGTAGTCTAAGTAAATGTTAGCTAAGTTTATGAAGGCATTGCTTCTTCTCAGTTCAATATTATTCCATGCATTATTCCAATTTTACATTTTATACTTAATATTTCAAAATGTCAAAAACAAAATAGAAATAAGACTTTATTTCAGAAGCATTCTTCTCAGAAACATTCTTAGTAATTTAAAAAACATTTATTTGTACTTTGTTTATAATTGTTCCCAGGCCTCTGGTAACCCACACTCAAATTTGAATAACTCACTCAGACTTGTTCCAAGTTTATAGAGTACACACTACATCCAAGTTTACACAAGCCATTAGGTAGCGCTTTCATGCAGCATTCCCAGAATAACAAACCATGGTTAAAAAGCTGGCAATAGTTTGGGACTGTCTGCTTTTTGCCTGATTTGGATAGTTAGAAAGAAAAAAACTCCTAGCTGTAATCAATTGCACCTACACATATTAAAAAATGGGGAAGAAAAGCCAAGTCACGATTACATAACCTTGTATCAAAAGCATTAGAAAAGGGATCAATGCCTGTGTGCTTCTCTAAAACTGGGCCACTGCAAAGCTGTAAATGGAATCTATCAAAGTCTCTGGGGTGGGGTTAGGAGCACAAAAAAGGGAGAGAGAAGGGGAGAATGTGGAGAGAGAGAGAGAGAGAGGGAGGGAGGGGGAGAGGGAGAGAGAGATCAAGAGAGAGAGAGAGAGAGAGAGATCAGAATAAAAAGCATCAGAACTCCAGACACCCAAAATATATCCTTCTGTAACAGTGTTAAAAGATAGAATGCCTCCACTAACAATTAACCAAAAGATTAAGTGACAAAATAGACCTGCTCTGAACTGTGCTTATGTGGCAGGGACATGCCTTTAACAATGTGCTAATTGCAGGAACATTCATCTATTATTTTTAATGTATAAAGTCAGAATGTTCCAAACTCAATGATTAATTTCACCAGGATTCAGATTGTATAATGTCATTTCCAGTAAACAAGTGTAAAAGAGAACAAAATAATTGTTACAGATCCAATGCAGCACAGAACACACAGAGTAAGATGGGGAATAATTTTAAAAAAAACAATAAATATAAATACAAAACATCTACACATAATTACCATACAGGATGAGGTCGAAGTAGAGCGGGCCTGTGTGCTGGACAACGTGGAGATTAAGGAAGAAGTGCTGGATCTTCTTAAAAATATCAAGATTGATAAATCCCCATGGCCGGATATGATACACCCCAAGTTGTTGTTGGTGTTGAGAGAAGAGATCACTGGAGCGTTAGCTATGATCTTTGAATCCTCTTTGGCTACAGGGGAAGTGCCAGAAGACTGGAGAATGGCCAATGTAGTTCCCTTGTTTAAAAAAGGTAATAGGGAGAAACCTGGGAACTATAGACCGGTGAGTCTTACGTCGGTGGTCTTCAAACTACTGGAAAGGATTCTTAAGGATAGGATCTACGAGCATTTGGAGAAGTACAATCTACTCATGTATAGTCAACATGGCTTTGTGAAGGGAAGGTCGTGCCTCACGAGCCTGATTGAGTTTTTTTGAAGAAGTACCAAAAGAAATTGATGAGGGTAGGACAGTGGATGTAGTCTACATGGACTTTAACAAAGCATTTGACAAGGTCCCTCATGAGAGACTCATCCAGAAAGTCATGAGGCATGGGATAAGTGGAACCTTGGTTGTTTGGATAAAAAATTGGCTTAAAAGAAGAAAGCAGAGGGTAGTTGTGGAAGGAAAGTATTCTGCCTGGAGGTCGGTGACTAGTGGAGTGCCGCAGGGATTTGTCCGGGACCCCTGCTATGTGTGATTTTTATAAGTGACCTGGATGTAGAGGCGGAAGGATGGGTGAGTAAGTTTGCGGATGACATGAAGATTGGAGGAGTTGTGGATGGAGCTGTAGGTTATCGAAGGTTACAAGAGGATATAGATAAGCTGCAGAGTTGGGCAGAAAAATGGCAGATGGAGTTCAACCCGGTTAAGTGTGAGGTGATGCATTTTGGAAGGACAAACCAGAAGAATGATTTCTGCAATGGTTAATTCATAGACAAAATATTTTAAAATTAATTGTAGACCAATTAGCTTAAAGATAGTGGTCAGGAAAAATAATCGAATGCTCCCTCAAATATGCAGTAGAAGACAACTAGAAAGTCAAAGTATTAGTACAATCAACACAGTTACAAAGGAAAAGAATATGCTTAACTGACTTTGAATTCAAATCCATACATCCCTCAAGGTCGCTACGGTTGGTAGGGTAATGAAGAAGACCTATGGGATGCTAGGCTTCATTAACAGGGGGATTGAGTTCAAGAGTAGAGAGGTCATGTTGCAACTCTACAAATCTCTGGTGAGACTGCACTTAGAGTATTATGTTCAATTCTGGTCACCTCATTATAGGAAGGATGTGGAAGCTATGGAGAGGCTGCAGAGGAGATTCACCAGGATGTTGCCTGGTTTGGAGAACAAGTCATATGAAGCAAGGTTAGCAGAGCTGGGACTTTTCTCTTTGGAGCTTAGCAGAATGAGAGGGGACTTGTCAGAGAAAATATTACAGCTGTGCTCTGGCAGGATAGATTAGAGGGCTCGTCTAGGGAGACTATTTGGGTGGAACTGAGGAATGGGAAAGGTGTAGTTACGCTTACAGGGGTGTATTATAGACCACCTAATGGGGAGCGAGAATTGGAGGAGCAAATTTGCAAGAAGATAGCAGATATTTGTAGTAAGCACAGGGTTGTGATTGTGGGAGATTTTAATTTTCCACACATAGATTGGGAAGCCCATACTGTTAAAGGGATGGATGGTTTGGAGTTTGTAAAATGTGTGCAGGATAGTTTTTTGCAGCAATACATAGAGGTACCAACTAAAGAAGGGGCAGTGTTGGATCTTCTGTTAGGGAATGAAATAGGTCAGGTGATGGAGGTATGTATTGGGGAGCACTTCGGGTCCAGTGATCACAATGCCATTAGTTTCAATATAATTACGGAGAAGGATGGGACTGGACCCAGGGTTGAGATTTTTGATTGGAGAAAGGCTAACTTTGAGGAGATGCAAAAGGATTTAGAAGGAGTGGATTGGGACAATTTATTTTATGGGAAGGATGTAATAGAGAAATGGCGGTCATTTAAAGGTAAAATTTTGAGGGTACAGAATCTTTATGTTTCTGTTAGGTTGAAAGGAAAGGTTAAAAGTTTGAGAGAGCCATGGTTTTCAAGGGATATTGGAAACTTGGTTAGGAAAAAGAGATATCTACAATAAATACAGGCAGCATTGAGTAAATGAGGTGTTCAAGGAATATAAAGAATGTAAGAAGAATCTTAAGAAAGAAATTAAAAAAGCTAAAAGAAGATATGAGGTTGCTTTGGCAAGTAAGGTGAAAATAAATCCAAAGTGTTTCTACAGTTATAATAATAGCAAAAGGATAGTGAGAGATAAAATTGGTCTCTTAGAGAATCAGAGTGGACAGCTATGTGTGGAGCCAAGAGAGATGGGTGAGATTTTGAACAATTTCTTTTCTTCGGTATTCACTAAGGAGAGGGATATTGAATTGTGTAAGGTAAGGTAAGGGAAACAAGTAGGGAAGTTATGGAAACTATGACGATTAAAGAGGCGGAAGTACTGGCGCTTTTAAGGAATATAGAAGTGGATAAATCTCCGGGTCCTGACAGGATATTCCCTAGGACCTTGAGGGAGGTTAGTGTAGAAATAGTCTGACAGAAATATTTCAAATGTCATTAGAAACAGGGATCGTGCTGGAGGATTGGTGTAATGCTCATGTGGTTCCATTGTTTAAAAAGGGTTCTAAGAGTAAACCTAGCAATTATAGGCCTGTCAGTTTGACATCAGTGGTGGGTAAATTAATGGAAAGTATTCTTAGAGATGGTATATATAATTATCTGGATAGACAGAGTCTGATTAGGAACAGTCAACATGGATTTGTGCATGGAAGGTCATGTTTGACAAATCTTATTGAATTTTTTGAAGACGTTACAAGGAAAGTTGACAAGGTTAAAGCAGTGGATGTTGTCTATATGGACTTCAGTAAGGCCTTTGACAAGATTCCGCATGGAAGGTTAGTTAGGAAGGTTCAATCGTTAGGTATTAATATTGAAGTAGTAAAATAGATTCAACAGTGGCTGGATGGGAGATGCCAGAGAGTAGTGGTGGATAACAGTTTGTCAGGTTGGAGGCCGGTGACTAGTGGTGTGCCTCAGGGATCTGTACTGGGTCCAATGTTGTTTGTCATATACACATTAATGATCTGGATGATGGGGTGGCAAATTGGATTAGTAAGTATGCAGATGATACTAAGGTAGGTGGCGTTGTGGATAATGAAGTAGGTTTTCAAAGTTTGCAGAGAGATTTAGGCCAGTTAGAAGAGTGGGCTGAACGATGGCAGATGGAGTTTAATGCTCATAAGTGTGGGGTGCTACATTTTTGTAGGAATAATCCAAATAGGACATACATGGTAAATGGTAGGGCATTGAAGAATGTAATAGAACAGAGTGATCTAGGAATAATGGTGCATAGTTCCCTGAAGGTGGAATCTCATGTGGATAGGGTGGTGAAGAAAGCTTTTGGTATGTTGGCCTTTATAAATCAGAGCATTGAGTATAGGAGTTGGGATAGAACATAGAACAGTACAGCACATTACAGGCCCTTTGGCCCACAATGTTGTGCTGACCCTCAAACCCTGCCTCCCATATAACCCCCCCACCTTAAATTCCTCCATATACTTGTCTAGTAGTCTCTTAAACTTCACTAGTGTGTTTACCTCCACCACTGACTCAGGCAGTGCATTCCACACACCAACCACCCTCTGAGTGAAAAACCTTCCTCTAATAATGTTGTAATGTTAAAATTGTACAAGGCATTGGTAAGGCCGAATTTGGAGCATTGTGTACAGTTCTGGTCACTGAATTATAGGAAAGATGTCAACAAAATAGATGTCAACAAAATAGAAAGAGTACAGAGAAGATTTACTAGAATGTTACCTGGGTTTCAGCACCTAAGTTACAGGGAAAGATTGAACAAGTTAGGTCTTTATTCTTTGGAGCGTAGAACGTTGAGGGGGGACTTGTTAGAGGTATTTAAAATTATGAGGGGGATAGAGTTGACGTGGATAGGCTTTTTCCATTGAGAGTAGGGGAGATTCAAACAAGAGGATATGAGTTGAGAGTTAGGGGGCAAAAGTTTAAGAGTAACACGAGGGGGAATTTCTTTACTCAGAGAATGTTAGTTGTGTGGAACGAGCTTCCAGTAGAAGTGGTAGAGGCAGGTTCGGTATTGTCATTTAAAGTAAAATTGGATAGGTATATGGACAGGAAAGGAATGGAGGGTTATGGGCTGAGTGCAGGTCAGTGGGACTAGGTGAGAGTAAGTGTTCGGCACGGACTAGAAGGGCCAAGATGGCCTGTTTCCGTGCTGTAATTGTTATATGGTTATATGACTTGATAGAGGTCAACAAGATTATGAGAGGCATAGATAAGGTGGATAGTCAGTACCTGTTTCCCAGGGCACCAATAGCAAACACCAGAGGGCATATGTACAAAATTAAGGGAGGGAAGTTTAGGGGAGACATTAGGGCTAAGTTTTTTTTTTACACAGAGGGTTGTGAGTGCCTGGAATGACTTGCCAGGGATGGTGGTGGAAGCTAAAACATTAGGGGTATTTAAGAGCCTCTTGGACAGGCACACGGATGAAAGAAAAATAGAGGGTTATGGGGTAGTGTGGGTTTAGTACTTTTTTTAAGGATTATATAAGTCGGCACAACATGGAGGGCTAAAGGGCCTGTACTGTGCTGTAATGTTCTATGGTTCTATAATTAATTGTATGAACATCAAGTGATGCTAGGTACAGGAGTATCTTTACATACAGTGGGACAGGAATTATAAAGTAGTGATGGTGGGGAGGGTTAGTTGGGATGGGTGTTGATCAGCCTTACTGCTTGGGGAAAGTAACTGTTTTTGAATTTGGTGGTCATAAATTATCGGTTGGAATTTAAATTGTGTACAGGTTTTATTTCCCTAAAACTGGTTCTCTTTTTAGTTAATATATGATAATGCCATCCATAATTTCAAAACCACAGAATGATTCCAAACAGCGCCTACAAATTTACTGGCAATTGGTGCAATGGTTAATTCATATACAAAATATTTTAATTAATTGTAGACCAATTAGCTTAAAGATAGCGGTCAGGAAAAATAATCCAATGCTCCCTCAAATATGAAGTAGAAGGCAACTAGAAAGTCAAAGTATTAGTACAGTCAACACAATTACAAAAGAAAAGAATAAGCTTAACTGACGTTGAATTCTTTGAATCAGTAACTAAAACTCCAGACAAAGGTACAGCACTGTTGTAGATGTAAAACAATTGGAAGTTCAGTTGCCTTAATCACATACACGTTGTAGATTCATGATTAGGATCAAATAACATGCAATGTCAGGGGTCAAGTATCACAGTAGAGAGCAAGCCAAGTACAAAATTTAAAAAAAAGAGTTGGCATAAAGATGGATACTCAGATTTGCAAAAGATGAAGATAAATGTTCTGTAAGGATAGGTCCCGCTACCAAAATTATCCACTGTTTATTTAAACAATTCTAGTTTCGAATCAATATGGTATTTTTAAAATTTACAGATGTTACCAATTGCAGAGAAGCATTGTGACAAAATGCAGCAAGACATTAATGAAACTGCAAAATAGCTGACTAAATAAATCAATATAGATAATTAGATTTGAGAGATCACATTTTGATAAAAGGAAAAGGAAGCACATTATGTAAAGGATACAAATGCACTAGAGGAGGTACAACAATTGCAATTATATTAGAACAGACATTAGAACAATTTGTTAAAATTTTACTGCCTGGATCACCTCATTCTAGATTCTGATTGGTTTACTGTCACATAGACCTTGATGACATAAAATTCTTTGCTTGTGTGTAACTCATGGAATAAACAATCTGTACGGTAATAAGAAATACAATGATAAATAATGAATGCAATCTGAAGTAATCCAAAAAAGAATACTAAAGTGACAAGTGACAAAAGTAAAATTAAGGAATTTAAGAATGTGACAGCTCCGCTGGAAAGGGGCATGAAAGTGGTGGTTAAGGAGTGTGATGGCAATGGGAAATGAGCTTTTCTTGAATCTGGTTGTCTGGGTTTTCAAATTCCTGTACCTTGAGGTACAGGAGTTTGAAAGCCCAGACAACCAGACTCAAGAAAAGCTCATTCCCCATTGCTATCACACTTCTCAACAATTAGAAAAAAATAGTGATATAGAGCTCATGGGTTCAATGTACGTTCAGAAATCTGATGGCTAAGGGGAAGAAGCTGTTCCTAAAGCAATGAACGCAACTGAATTGACTTTATTTTTTACATCCTTCACATACGTGAGGAGTAAAAATCTTTACGTTATGTCTCCACCTGAATGTGCAAATTATAGCAATTTGTAATAAATATTATGTACATAAGAAATAGGAGCAGGAGTAGGCCATCCGGCCTATCGAGCCTGTCTTCCATTCAATAAAATCATGGCTGATCTGTCTGTAAACTCAGCTCCATCTACCTGCCTTTTCTCCATAATCCTTAATTCCCTTACTAAAAACCTATCTAACTGTTTCTTAAATATATTTCGTGAAGAAGCCTCAACTGCTTCCCTGGTCAGAGAATTCCACAGATTCACCATTCTCTGGGAAAAACCGTTTCTCCTCATTTCCATCCTAAATCTTCTCCCCTGAATCTTGAGGCAATGTCCCCTAGTTCTAGTCTCACCTACCAATGGAAACAACTTTCCTACCTCTATCTTATCTATCCCTTTCAAAATTTTGTATGTTTCTATAAGATCCCCTCTCATTCTTCTGAACTCCAGAGAGTATAGTCCCAGGCGACCCAATCTCTCCTCACAGGTTAACCCCTTCGTCCCTGGAATCAACCTGGTGAATCTCTTCCGCACTGCCTCTAAAGCCAGTATATCCTTCCTCAAGTATGGAGACCAGAATTACACACAGTACTCCAGGTGCAGCCTCACCAGTACCCTGTATAGTTGCAGCATGACCTCCATGCTCTTGAACTCAATCCCTCTGACAATCTTTCACCATTTAAATAATAATCTGCTCCTCTATTATTCCTTCCAAAGTGGATCATCTCGCATTTATTTACCAACTTTGTATTCCATCTGCCAGACCTTGGCCCACTTACTTCACCTATCTATATCCCTCTGCAGACTCTCCACATTCTCTGTACAATTTGCTTTTCCACTCAGTTTACTGTCATCAGCAAAATCTGTAATGGAACTACTCCTTTCTAAATGTTTCACTATTTCTTTCATAATGACAGCTTCAAGCATTTTCCCAACTACAGACGTTAAGCTAACCGGCCTATAGTTGCCTGTCTTTAGCCTACATCCTTTTTTAAAAAGTGGCGTGATATTTGCTGTCTTCCAATCCCCGGGACCTACCCAGAGTCTAGAGAATTTTGATAAATGATTACCAACGCATCTACTATAACCTCCACCAATTCCTTCAGCACCCTGGGATGCATTCCATCAGGACCAGGGGACTTATCTACCTTCAGGCCCTCTAGTTTGCTCATCACTATCTCTTTAGTGACAGTGATTTTATCGAGGTCCTCACCTCCCATTTTGTCCATAACATCCTTCTTTGGCAGATTAGACGTGTCCTCCACTGTGAAGACTGACACACAATAGTCGCTCAATGCCTCAGCCATTTCCTTATCACCCAATATCAATTTCCCCTTATCATCTTCCAAGGGATCTACGTTGACTTTAGCCACCTTCTTCCGCTTTATATATTTATAAAAACTTTTGCTATATGTTTTTATATTTTGTGTTAATTTTCTTTCATACTCTCTCTTCCCTTTACTTATTTCTTGTTTAGTTGTTCTGTTGCTTTTTAAAGTTTTCCCAACCCTCCAGTCTCCCAGTACTCTTTGAGACTTTGTACACACGAGCTTTTAATTTGATACTATCTTTTATTTCCTTAGTTATCCGAGGCTGGTTCTCCCCACACTTACTGTCCTTACTTTTGACTAGAGTATACTTTTGTAGAGCATTGTGAAAAATCTCTTTGAAAGTATTCCACTGTTCCTCAACTGTCCTACCAAACAGCCTGTGCTCCCAATCCACAGTAGCCAACTCCTCCCTCATCCCGTTGTAGTCTCCCTTGTTCAAGCATAAATCACTAGTTTTAGATCTATTTCATCCTCCATCTGAATGCAAAATTCAATCATACTATGATCATTCTTTCCAAGAGGATCCGTCTCATTGCACAGGACTAGATCTAAGATAGTATTTTCCCTTGTAGGTTCACTAACATGCTGCTCAAGAAAGCCATCACGGATGCATTCTATGAAGTCCTCCTCAAGACTTCCTTGACCAACCTGACTCACCCAATCTATGTGCAAACTAAAATCCCCCATGACAACTGCTGTCCCATTCTTACAAACCTCAGTTATTTCTTGGTTAATCGCCTCTGCCACTGGCCTATAGACAACACCCAACAGCGACTTTTTCTCTTTACTATTCTTAGTCTCTACCCAAATGGACTCAACATTCTGCTCCATAGATCTTATATCGTCTCTCATAATCGCCCTGATCTCATCCTTAATCAAGAGCGCCACCCCACCTCCTCTGCCTTCCTGCCTATCTTTCTGTATTACCTGATACCCTTGGATATTTAATTCCCAGTCATCTCCACCTTGCAACCAGGTTTCTGTAATGGCCACTAACTCATATGCCTTGGTACTGATCTGTGCCACAAGTTCACTAACCTCGCTTCTAATACTACGGGCATTTAGATAAAGTGCCCTTATACTCATTGTCCTTTTAGAATCTAGTGATCTATGCGATTTTTGCTTTTTACTTTTATGCACTCTACTCTTACTTTTTTCTTCACTAACTCTAGCTTTGGTCTCTGCATCACTTCCCTCTTCTTTTCTGTGTGGGTTCCCATCCCCCTGTCATATTAATTTAAAGCCTCCCCAACAGCACTAGCAAACAATCTCCCTAGGACATTGATCCCAGCCCTGACCAGATGTAGGCCGTCCGGACGGTACTGGTCCCACCTCCCCCAGAAGCGGTTCCATTGCCCCAAGAATCTGAAACCCTCCCCCCTGCACCACCGATCATTCTAGCTGTCCTGCTATTCCAACTCCGGCTAGCACGTGGCACCGGTAATAATCCTGAGATGATTACCTTTGAGGTCCTACTCTTTAATTTATCTCCTAGCTCCCTAAATTCAGCTTGTAGGACCTGATCCCGCTTTCTTCCTACATGCACCACGTCAGCTGGCTGCTCACCCTCCCCTTTCTGAATGCCCTGCAGCCTCTCCGAGACATCTCTGACCCTTGCACCCGGGAGGCAACACACCATACAAGAGTCCCATTTGCGGCCACAGAAGTTCCTCTCTATTCCACTTACCATGGAATCCCCTACCACAACAGTAAGAGTATACAACAGAACAGTCAATATAGCTTAGAAATACAATTGTGTCAGCATGTGTCTTCAGACTCCTGTACTTCCTCCTTGATGGTAGCAAGGAGAAGAGGGCATGTCCTGAATAATGGGGGTCTTTAATGATGGATGTGCCTTTTGAAGGTGTCCTTGATGCTGGGTAGGCTAGCGCTTATTATGAAGCTGACTGAGTTTACTACTTTCTGCATATTTATCAACCCTGTGCAATGGCTCCACCACACCAGATGGTGTGTAATCAGTTAGAATGTTCGCCACAGTACATTTGTAGAAGTTTGTGAGAGACTTTGGTGACATACCAAACTGCTGCTATGCCTTCTTTGTAATTGCATCACTATGTTAAGTCCTGGATAAGTCAGATGTGTGGACACCCAGGAACATGAAACTGCTTACCCTTTCCAGTACTGATCCCTCGATGAGGACTGTTGTGGACCACTCTTGGAAATTCAAAAATAAAATGGCCTCTAAAAATCCCACCAAGAAATTTAGGAAAAATTTAATAAGCTACAGAATGGTTAAAAGTGAAGCTCATTACTCAAGAAGAATTGCTGTGGTACGTAGCATTATTGAATTCAAGAGGAAGCTGATAAAGCACTTAAAAAATAGATAGGTTAATGGGGTTAAACAGAGAAGATGGGAAGAAACATAGACCACTTCAATGATTCACAGATGCTGTACCTTGCAAGGACAAACTTTATTGCCACTAGGAGATTGTATGCAGGTACTACTTAAACTTTTCCTAATTTCCTCCATTCTACAAAAAGGAAACTTTCAAGGACCTCTCAGCCTGGGATATCCCAACTTTTATATTACGATGGCCTGAACTAAATTGTGGGGTTACCTCCAAAAGAACTTTGGCAGACAAATGCCAGGAAAATAATGCAGGTTTTCTATTAATATTGGTAATTTGAAAATGTCAGTAGACAAATTCATGTTTGGGAGGAAACAGCCTGACCTACTTACCTTTCGAAAACTGTATAACCTTGTGTACCTATCTGCTAATTGGCTGCTGTTCTCCCTTAGCATCAACCATCACTGAAGATCAGGCAGTGTCCAGAAAAGCATCACGCACTGATGGGCCAGAAGAAAGGTGGGAGGGGGAAAGGGGATAAGGAGTCAGTGTTCCCTTTCTCTGCTGATCTAATTATTACTTACCACTGGCTGAGACTGCAACCCCACCCCTGGATTAGGCCAGAATCTGCAATTTCTGAAAAACTTCAGATTAAATTAGATCTTCAGTATTACTTAATCTCTAAATGCTCCAAAGTACAGATAGTGTTGCTAAATTGGAAACAGGAGTATTGGCATAATGATTTAGGTGATAAAAGTTCATAACAAGTCTTTCAAAATTTTGTTGGCTCATGTGGTATTCTTAATTGGAATCAGGTTTATAATCAGACAAGTATTGTGAAATTTGTTCTTTTGTAGCAGTAGTACAGTGCAAGATGTAAAATATTACTATAGGTTATGATAGAAAGAGCAATATAGGAATAGCAAAGTAGTGTTCACGGGCTCATGGACCTTTCAGAAACCTGATTGCAAAAGGTAATAAGCTGTCCCTAAAACATTGAGTGTGGAGTTCAGGTTCATATACCTCCTTCTCCAAGGATAGGAATGAGAAGAGGGCATGTCCTGGATGGTGAGTGTCCTCAATGGTGAATGCCACTTTTATGAGACATCTCCTTTTTGAAGATGTCCTTGATGGTGAGAAGGCTTGTACCCATGATGGAGCTGACCAAGTCTACAACCCTCTGCAGCTTCTTTCAATCCTGTGCATTGGAGCTTCCACACTAGATCAAAATGCAACTAGTCAGAACTCTCTCTACCATACATCTGTAGAAATTTGCCAGAGTCTTTAGTGACATAACAAGTTTCCTCAAACTCCTAATGAAGTATAGCCACTGGCATGCCTTCTTCATTATTACATCGATGTGTTGGGCCCAGGATAGATCTTCAGATGTTGATGCACAGGAACTTGAAGCTGCTCACCCTTTCCACCACTTAAAATTTCCATCACTTACATTTCCACTCAATGAAGACTAGTGTGTGTTCAATCAACTTCCCCTTCCTGAAGTCCACAATCAATTTCTTGATATTGAGTGCAAGGTTGTTGTTGCAAAACCACTCAACCAGCTGATCTACCTCGTTCCTGTGTGCCTCCTTGTTGCCATTCAAGATTCTGCAAATAATAGTGTTGTCATCAGGAAATTTATATATGGCATTTGAATTGTGTCTAGTCACACAACCAAAAGTGTAGAGAGAGTAGAGCAGTGGGTAAAGCACCAATCCTTGTGGTGTGCCTGTGTTGATTACCAGTGAGGAAAAGATGGTATTACCAATCTGCACTGACGTCAGTCTCTCGATCAGAAAGTCAGGGATCCAGTTGCAAAAGGAGGTACAAAGGCTCAGGCTTTGAAGCTTGTTGAATAGCACTGAGGGGATGATGGTGTTGAATGCCCAGCTGTAATTAATAAACAGCATACTGACAGATGTTTTGCTGTATGCAATGAATAGATAATGATTGCACTAAGATTTAGGTCTCTCAGCATTATTATTGGAATTGCAAATTCCCTGCCCACATTAAGCATGTCTCTACAGAAGAGGTATGTAAAGGGATCCCATGCAAATGGTTCAAATCTATGAACTGTCTAAGAGATAAATGTTGATGATATGCACAGATAATAAAGATAATTCATCACATACAACTCAGGAAGTTGAGAATGAGAATGAACCTGAGTTGTATGCAATGAGCGATTGAGAATGAACTTTTCTTTTTCATCAAAATGCTATTGCACAGAAGTCAGAAGTAAAAGATATGGCTAACACTTTACACTTGACAGCAATGTAATTACTTTTCTCATTTTCAGTACATTTGTTAGAATTAAACATGGAAGTTTATTACACCACATTATGACAATGCAGTTGAAAGAGCAACAGATCACTGTAAACACACACAAAAAGCTGTGGGAACTCAGCAGGCTAGGCAGCATCTATGGAAAAGAATACAATCGATGTTTTGGGCCCAGACCCTTCATCAGTCCTAAAGAAGGGTCTCGGCCCAAAACATTGACTGTACTCTTTTCCATAGATCCTGCTTGTCCTGGTGAGTTTCTCCAGCATTTTGTGTATGTGTTGCTTCATTTTAAAGCATCTGCAGATTTTCCCTTGTTTCAGATACTTGATAAAGTAGTTTGTTCGATTTACTAACAGTCCTCCAATATCAGCATCCACCACAGACCAAAAACTCACCTGAACGAGCATAAATCCAATGTTGCTGCAAGAAGAAAATCAAAGATCGACAACTCTGAATAACTTATCCCAGGATTCCTCAATGCTTTTTCACAATCATCAATATACACTTAATGGCTAATTTATTAGGTACACCTTTAAGTTAATTCAAATATTTAATCAGCCAATCATGTAGCAGCAATTTAATGCATAAAACCATATGGATATGGTCAACAGATTGAGTTGTTCAGACCAAACATCAGAATGGGGAAAAAATGTGATCCAAGTGACTTTTACCTTGGAATTGATTGTTGGTGCCATATGGGGTGGTTTCAGTTTCTTAGCAACTGATGATAATAGACAATAGACAATAGGTGCAGAAGTAGACCATTCGGCCCTTTGAGCCTGCACCGCCATTCTGAGATCATGGCTGATCATCTACTATCAATACCCAGTTCCTGCCTTGTCCCCATATCCCTTGATTCCCCTATCCATAAGATACCTATCTAGCTCCTCCTTGAAAGCATCCAGAGAATTGGCCTCCACTGCCTTCTGAGGCAGTGCATTCCACACCCCCACATCTCTCTGGGAGAAGAAGTTTTTCGTTAACTCTGTCCTAAATGACCTACCCCTTATTCTTAAACCATGCCCTCTGGTACTGGACTCTCCCAGCATCTGGAACATATTTTCTGCCTCTATCTTGTCCAATCCCTTAATAATCTTACATGTTGCAATCAGATCCCCTCTCAATCTCCTTAATTCCAGCATGTACAAGCCCAGTCTCTCTCACCTCTCTGCGTAAGACAGTCCGGACATCCCAGGAATTAACCTCGTGAACCTACGCTGCACTTCCTCTACAGCCAGGATGTCCTTCCTTAACCCTGGAGACCAAAACTGGACACAATACTCCAGTTGTGGTCTCACCAGGGCCCTGTACAAATGCAAAAGGATTTCCTTGCTCTTGTACTCAATTCCCTTTGTAATAAAGGCCAACATTCCATTAGCCTTCTTCACTGCCTGCTGCACTTGCTCATTCACCTTCAGTGACTGATGAACAAGGACTCCTAGATCTCTTTGTATTTCTCCCTTAACTAACTCTACACCGTTCAGATAATAATCTGACTTCCTGTTCTTACTCCCAAAGTGGATAACCTCACACTTATTCACATTAAACGTCATCTGCCAAGTGTCTGCCCACTCACCCAGCCTATCCAAGTCACCCTGAATTCTCCTAACATCCTCATCACATGTCACACTGCCACCCAGCTTAGTATCATCAGCAAACTTGCTGATGTTATTCTCAATGCCTTCATCTAAATTGTTGATGTAAATCGTAAACAGCTGTGGTCCCAATACCGAGCCCTGTGGCACCCCACTAGTCACCACCTGCCATTCCGAGAAACACCCATTCACTGTTACCCTTTGCTTTCTATCTGCCAACCAGTTTTCTATCCATATTAATATCTTCCCCCCCAATGCCATGAGCTCTGATTTTACCCACCAATCTCCTACGTGGGACCTTATCAAATGCCTTCTGAAAAATCAAGGTACACTACATCCACTGGATCTCCCTTGTCTAACTTCCTGGTTACATCCTTGAAAAACTCCAATAGATTAGTCAAGCATGATTTGCCCTTGGTAAATCCATGCTGGCTCGGCCCAATCCCATCACTGCTATCTAGATATGCCACTATTTCATCTTTAATAATGGACTCTAGCATCTTCCCCACTACTGATGTTAGGCTGACAGGACGATAGTTCTCTGTTTTCTCCCTCCCTCCTTTCTTAAAAAGTGGGATAACATTAGCCATTCTCCAATCCTCAGGAACTGATCCTGAATCTAAGGAACATTGGAAAATGATTACCAATGCATCCGCAATTTCCAGAGCCACCTCCTTTAGTACCCTAGGATGCAGACCATCTGGACCTGGGGATTTGTTAGCCTTCAGTCCCATCAGTCTATTCATCACCGTTTCCTTCCTAATGTCAATCTGTTTCATTTCCTCTGTTACCCTATGTCCTTGGCCCATCCATACATCTGGGAGATTGCTTGTGTCTTCCCTAGTGAAGATAGATCTAAAGTACTTATTAAATTCTTCTGCCATTTCTCTGTTTTCCATAACAATTTCACCCAATTCATTCTTCAAGGGCCCAACATTGTTCTTAACTATCTTCTTTCTCTTCACATACCTAAAAAAGCTTTTGCAATCCTCCTTTATATTCCTGGCTAGCTTGCATTCGTACCTCATTTTTTCTCCCCGTATTGCCTTTTTAGTTAAGTTCTGTTGTTCTTTAAAAATTTCCCAATCATCTGTCTTCCCACTCACCTTAGCTCTGTCATACTTTTTTTTAATGCTATGCAATCTCTGACTTCCTTTGTCAACCACTGTCGCTCCTTTCCCCCCTTTGAATCCTTCCTTCTCCGGGGGATGAACTGATTTTGCACCTTGTGCATTATTCCCAAGAATACCTGCCATTGCTGTTCCACTGTCTTTTCTGCTAGGATATCCGTCCATTTAACTTTGGCCAGCTCCTCCCTCATGGCTCCATAGTCTCCTTTCTTCAACTGCAACACTGACACCTCCGATCTGCCCTTATCCTTCTCAAATTGCAGATAAAAACATCATATTATGGTCACTACCTCCTAATGGCTCCTTTACTTCAAGATCGCTTATCAAATCCTGTTCATTACACAACACTAAATCCAAAATAGCCTTGTCCCTGGTCGGCTCTCATACAAGCTGTTCCAAGAATGCATCCCGTAGGCACTCTACAAACTCCCTATCCTGGGGTCCAGCACCAACCTGATTCTCCCAGTTCACCTGCATGTTGAAATCCCCCATAACTACTGCGACATTATCTTTGCCACATGCCAATGTTAACTCCCTATTCAACTTGCACCCAATATCCATGCTACTGTTTGGGGTGCTGTGTCCACCTGGGTGAGCTGCACAGACATGTCTGAGAGATTTCAGAATCTTCTCGCAATCCAAATTCTAGATTGGGTCATAAATCCACTCCTGAACACTTGTAATGAAGAATTAACAAAGGTACTAATCTCGCTACAAAATGACTGTGAGCTGAAGCTAAGATTCAAAAAATCATATCAAGCCGTTTGGTTGCAGAAATAATCTCTGAATGCCATTCTGCACTGTGGAAAAGGGTCATGATGTTCTTTATTGCCTTTCCAACATATTTAGTGGAGTGCGGTTTCAGTGCAGTCGTCCAACTTCATTCAAGCAACAAGACAGACAGCAAATTATTCAGGCTGATATTGAGAAGCTGATATTGCTGCAATAAGCCCATCCATTTCATTGAAAGGTGAAGCAGCAATGAAGTAGTGAATAGTTGGACTGCTAATGTACACTCTAAAATTGTTCATGAAAATAGTTTTAACTGTAATTAAAGAAATAACTATTTGTAGCTTTAAAAAGATTTGAATATTTTTGCAATTATTTGTCACTGCTTTGAATTTTCAGTTCCTATTTTCTTTCACTGTGCATTGTAAATCAAAATTCTTTATAGATTTTATGTAATGGCTGGAAAGTGAGGGGGGAGCTGGGGATGTGGTCTGGGAGTCAAAAAAGTTGAGAACCTCTGGTCTAGGAGGTGTTAACAGCAAAAATATGTTCATGATACTTGGTGTAATTAAATTCATGGAAATTTCAACTTTCTGGGAGAAGGGAAAATGCCTGCCAGAAGGGCAATAGCAGAATCTTGAGATAATAGAGAAGCAGTCAGTGATTTTAGCCCATACAAATGATATTCCTGGCTATGAGTGCTGCCTTCACGTGATAAATTAAAGTTCTAGCATGTTTGGGCAGTAAAAAAAAATTCCATCTATTCTCTTTGAATTCCATTTAATACAAAATAGTCTGCATATACTGTACAACCTCTGTTATATTAGCAGCAGATACAGACATGCCTTGTAAAGTCTTATAACCTACAGAAATGAATAGCTCAGACTGAAATACTATGATTCTATATGCCACACTAAAAAGTGCGAACTTTCAATATCATACTTGTATAAGATTTACATGAAAAACTATTGTCTTATAATAGATGAAATCCATTTATACTATTTGCACATGTCACAGCAAATGATAACATCCTTCTGATGCTGATTATAGGGATAAGGGTAATTTAAAAAAAACAAATGCAATGATTACCACGTTTCAAACTATTTCATATAAATACAGATACTGAGAAGTTGAAGACTGCATATCAATTTCATCTTCTGCAGAATGTAATTCAGCACTACTTTATTTTCTTTCTTTTACTGTCCAGGCAGAGAAAGCAGAGGAATATTATTGGATAATATTCAGTACTGATAAATCAAGTGACATATTTCATTAAAGCCCAGAACTATTATTGAATCATTAGTGCTGTAAATCCCCATCTCCTCTTCCTGTCGAGAACGTCTATCCTTCACTCATCTTTGAAACTGTTATAGCTACTATTCTGTAGATTTGCTGAGTATTCCCACAGAAAAAATGAATCTCAGGGTTGTATGTGACATAAATGTTCTCTGATAATAAAATTTACTTTGAACTTCGAAACTGGGCAACACTCACAAAATGCTGGAGAAACACAGTAAGGCAGCATCTACGGAGGGGGAGTAAACAGTCGATGTTTATGGCGAGATTCTTCAGTAGAACTATGGAGAGTTTTGATCCAAAACATTGACTGTTTACTCCTCCTCCATAGACAAATCCCAACTTGCTGAGTTGAATCTGCAGAATCTCATGCTTTTAACGGGGGGGGGGGGGGGGGGCACAGTGAAAACATCTGAATAAGGTAGTGCATTAAAATGCTTCTTGGAATGAACTTCAACTTACCCAAACTGCAATAGTGACTCAGAACAAAATGTTAACGCATACTGAATTTAAAATAGAGTCACTAAGCACAGAAATAGCTCTTTCAGCCCACCAAGATCACACCAACTATCAAATACCCATCTACACTCTTCATAAACTAAGCTAATTTAGTTTTCCCCACAACTGCTCACAGAATCCACCACATACCTACACAGTAGGATCAATTTACAGTGACCAATTAACCTACCAACTCATATTCCTTTGAGATGTGGTAAGAAATTGAAGCACCTCAAGGAATCCCACTGGGTCACCGGGAGAATGTACAAACTCCACACAGAGACCACTGGAGATCATTAACGAACATGGGTAACTGGAGCTATGAAGCAGGGCGGCATGGTAGTGTAGCAGTTAGTGTAACCCTGTTATAGCGCCAGCGACCTGGGTTCAATTCCCGCCACTGTCTATGAGGAGTTTGCACATTCTCCTGTGACCATGTGGGTTTCCTCTAGGTGCTCCAGTTTCCTCCCACATTCCAAAGACGCTAGTAGGTTAGCTAGTCACATGCGTGCAATTGAGAGTCATAAGGGCCTGTTACAGTGCTGCATCTCTAAATTCAAAAAAAGTTCTACTAACTGTCCCACCATTCTACCACAAGGTAGCAGTTATTTAGTCTGCAAAGATAAATTGTCAGTCTTATAAAGCCTTCACACAAAGAAAGGAAAACAACATCTTTACCAAACTCAGCCACATCAGTTTGATGGTTTTCCCTTTCCCCTTCAACAATGACAGCTATGGACAAAGCCTTCCCTTTATACTTTCAGGAAAAAATTAGGGGTGCAAAGGAAATAACATTGAGAAAATTATTTGAGGAAACCTGGTGTATCATGTACATGTCAATTCCACAAAGACCTCCTTATAAAAGATGGAAGATCCGTTTCCTCATTTTTAGAAACATTCACATACTAAGGAAGAATAATCAAAAAAATATATTTAGGAGAAGGTTGCAATTAGCAGCGTAACCTTTGCAAAAGATAGTTGAAGCAAATTTAAACATAAATGCAATTCTAAAACAGTTTCAAAGGTATACACGTAGTTGGAAGGAAGATGACAGCAAAAAAAAAAGTACTCTAACTTCTGATTAATGCAAAGCATAATTAAAGTGGACACTTACTTATTAAATTTCTTTGGTGGAGGAGGCGGAGGAGAGCTTTGACTGTCCGGACAGTACTCTTTTCCACTTTCAGGAATACTTGTCGACTTTTCACCAATATACAATCCAGATGCCACGACCTGTGTTTCATTCAAAGTGGGGTAGCTTTCAGTGTCCGCTGTAGCGATTTCTAATTTGCCAGTCTCAACCTTTATGTCATCCAGTCCAAGGTCTGGTTTGTAATTCAATATGGCAGTCAGTTTCTCAGACGGCTCTAATATCTTCTGTTCACTGCACAGACGTTGTATGGGTGGTGGTGGCAACATATGTATCACCCGTCCATTCAATCCAATTAACTTGTCTTTGTCTTTTTCTTTCTCTTTCTCTTCCTCTTCTTCAGTCTTACGACGACGGAAGAAACTTTTGAAGGAGATCCATCGCTTTGGTTTAGAATCTTGTGGGCGTTGACGAGTCTCTGAGTTCAACAACGGACAATCAGACTCAGTTATTCGTACGGGACTATTCGGCTTGCCCCAGTTGCTGAAATGTTTATGCAGAAGGTTGCTTGCATGGTAAGGGGATGACGTTGAACGTGGTGGTGGAAATGGAGGCAGTTGTTCATTCTTCGGACTCAGACTAATTCCACCTGGTGATTGCACTGCACCTGGTTTTGATGTGGGAACAGTAACTTGCTTTGTAAGAATACTTTCTTTCTGCCCTTTTGTAACACTGCTGTCCATTACTTTGCAGACCTCTGCTCCACTGTTTGCCTGTGGAGAGAATAATGACTTCGGCCGATTATAAGTGTCGCTATTACCTTCTGAGATGGCCGGAGGTTGACAGTAGAGCTCTTCTGCACTGCTAGATTTTGATTGTGTCTGAGGAGCTTCGGGTGGCAGCTGTGGAGGCTGAATGGATGCAACTATTTGAGAAAGTACAGCATTGGCATTTTCTCTAACTGCTGGCGATTTCTGCCTTTCTGCTGTGCTTTCTTTTCGGGATGGTGACTCTTGATTAGATCGTTGAACTCTAGAAGGAGAGCACTGATTGGATCCAAAGCCCTTATGAGGGGAGGACTGTGGCAGGTTTTGTGCTTTGTTTTGTGCTTTGTTAAATTCTTGCACTTTCTGTGCAACTGCACCAAGCACCTTTTGTTCTATGCTGCTACTTGGAGCTTTTGCTTGGGGCAAACCTGAAGATTTCTTTTCTGCTGACCCAATTTCCTCATATGTATGGTTCATCACATTTTCTGATGTTTCCTTCTTTATATTTGGCCCACTAGGACCCAAAAAGCTTTTATAAATGGCTAAGTTGTCATAAGCATTTGGATTAATTACTATTGGTACTTTTATAGCCTTGTGCTTTGAGCTCTGGGCATATGTTGGCTCATCATGTATGATGATAGGGAAAGGGGGCATCCCAGCATTGTTGTAACTATTAAACTTGATTTCAGACAGATTTGGTGACTTTACAGGAATAGTTTTCGAAATAACATTTGTATTAGTCGGTGAAGTAGGAGCAGATTTATGAGTAAGCTGTCTTGGCGGAGGTGTAGGGCCAGAACTACTTGACATTAAAGCAACTCTGGGCATCTTTTGCCTTGGGCTTGTGCTGGAAGTCCATACTTCTTGATATCTAGTGATACTTGACTTTTTCTGGTTGTTCGTCTGACTCAGAGGTGGTGTTGGTGGGTTTGTACTTGTCGGTGAAGTCTTTGCACCTTGAGGCAATTCAGATGGACTACCAGACTTTTTGTTGTTCATTGCTGCTGAGACATCAACTACAGTATATGGCTTACACATCCCTGGTGGTTCTAAGTCTACAACCCTGTATGGTTTTGCTTGTTCTTCCTTTGGAATAATATTAATTGTCACTGTTTGCCCAGAAATGTCTGTGGAACTTGTATCTAAATCTTGCTTCTCATTTTGTAAGGCTACCTTCCCATCCTTCTCTTCCAACCTCAGAGCAAGAACTGCTTTATGAGTTTCAAGAGACTTCACTGCAGTGCCTCTTGCTGGTTTAAATGGAGCCTGCTTTAGGTGGGGAACCTGCTCGCTTTCATTAATGCTTTCATAATCTGGTTCAATTGACTTGATGTTTTTGCTGTCACTTGGTGAAAGATCACCATTACAAAGCTGTTGATGTGTAATTTTCGTTGTTCCTGTTTGAGATCCCTCTGTCATTGATGAATCAGGAGATGTTGATTCAGAAGATAAAACACTTGGCAAACTATCCTGGCCATATGGGATCAGAGCTTCATCGCCATATCCATTTAGGATGTCATCATAACTATCATCATAGTCAACAGCACAAATTCTCAGTAGGGACTGCTTTCGCAATGGCACTGTGTTCCACTTTTTGTCACTGCAGAATCTGACAGGAGACAGTGTATTGGCCCTAAAATTAGCAAAACGTGGCTGACCACGCATACGTATTTCCATCGCCAACAGCTCTTCGTCACTTTCATCCCAACTTTCTCGTTCTTCTGTCACATTCTCATTTGAATCATTATCTACTCTGCAATCACTACTGAAGGAAGGGTCTGGGTAGCAAAAGAGTCCTCCTTCATTGCTGATAACCTCTGAGCTGTTGCTGAGTACAACATGCTTCCCTGCATTTTCTTTCATACCTGCCACAATACAACTTGGAGGAAGCTTCCTTTCCAACGAGCGCTGGTAACATTTGTTGATCCTTCCAAGAAAGGTCTCTTTGTCACATTCTTTGTCTTGTAATTGTGGTTCAGGCTCAAACCCAACTATTTCCTTCAATACATCAGTTAATCCATTATTGTTGTTGTTTGGTTTCCTATTACTACTAACTCTGTCTGGACCACAAGGTCCCTGAGAATTGCTGCTGCTCTCTTCATTATTGTTATTATTTACTACTTTTCTGTTGATTACAACACCATTTTTATTCCATCCTACAAACATATGCTTACTTTCACAGCTTTCCATTGTCTCCATTTCTGTACTCACAGTTTGTCCATCTGTGACCATCATTGTGGGCTTCACAGCAATTGTTGGCTTTTTGGCTACAGGAGGCCGAAAGTTACCAGTGCCTGACCTTCCCCGCTGGTTGTTGCTATGGTTAGCATTAGCTTTTAAATTGTTACATGAACGAGGAGGGGTTTCAGAAGCAGTAGTCAAACTATGCAAACTTTTGGGTTTAAAACAGTTCTTACATTCACCAGGTTTCCATACGTGTTCAGTGAAGGTGTTACAGGCGGACATTTTTCATAGAGCTATTCATGAAACACACTTTGTTCACTGCATTGTTACACAATCATTAATTAAGCTCCAACACATCCACTACAAGATTCTTAATTGATGCTCTGTGTCAACTCATACCTGAAAATGGAACAAAATATTCATTAAGTAAGGGTTCAATACACAAGGAACTTTTGATTTAGATACAAAAGGCCCAAACATTTAATCAGTCTAATTATAATTTTAAATGTACCTACAAACATTTATTTCCTCTCCTGCCCAAATCCCCAACAGGGAATGTGATATAATTCAGTGTTTTATATACAGAGTAAATGACAAAATATGGGGTATATGTGCTAGCTCTTATAGCTTGACATGGATTAGATGGGCCATAGGACCTTTTTCCATGCTGTACTGTTCTATGAATGGAAAAGCAGAAGCAGTGCAGATAGTATAGGCTTCATTGAAATGAAATGAGCAATAAATTCTTAACAAAGGCAAACTGAACAACAGGATAAATGGTTTAAACCAACAAGGCAAGTATTGATGGGTGAATAGTGAAAAAAAAAGTTCTTCACATTTGAAATAGTCAGGGAGGGTGATAAAGTAACACATTTAGAGAAGTATAAACTTTCACAGAGAAATGTCCTATTAACTAGCAGAGAGGACCATTAAGTGGGGGAAAATTTAACTAAGTACATTATTTTTATATCACAAATGGAAATATTACATTAAACACAAATCTGTTTGATGCTCTGGTAATTACCAAGAGTATGCTGAAGCCTGGACAAAACTGCTAAGAAATGGAATCACCTTACAAGACTCCATGGTAAAAACAAATGTCAGTTTTGTGCCTATGTTGTCGAGAATTATAACACTGAAGAGATGATTCAATAAATTTTCTTAAGTCAAAGACAAATTCAGAACAAAGGGAACAGCTTGAGATTTACAAGATAGTTACAATGCAAATCTAAGGAGACTTTTTTCCAAACTGGAAGTTGTAAGAAAAAACACAATGCTTTGTAGCCATGGATACAAACTTAATTGGATTAAAATGGATACAAGTATTTTTAGTTGACAAAATTAAGAAAGGCAAATTAGAATGGAAAAATAGAGTCATTTTAGCTAACAAAATAATTAATCATATATGACAATCAGAATGGGAGACAAATAGACACACCTTAATTTACCTTGCAGTTCACCAAACATGACCAACAAAGTAAAAGCATCCTACAATGCATTCATTAATTTACACATTACTCCTTACCACAAAACATAGTTCAAAGTACCCAGTAGTTCTCTGTTTATGAAAGTATTTGAACCCAAATAGATGTTGTCTGGCCTACTGAGTTCCACCAACCTTTTGTGCATGTTGCTCTGGACTTTCAGCATTTGCAGAATCTCTAGTGTTTCCTTACTATTAACTATTCTACTTGATAGAAGAGTTGTTCAATTGCTTCTTTTAAAAGAATTTTGTTCTAGCTTTTGTTAGCATGAACTATATAATAAATAAAAATCGTCATGAATTATTTTTTATAGTTTGAGTTTGTTATGAGACAGCCATTTAATTTCTCGAAAAAAGCAAGCAATTAATGCACATGGAAAAAAGATCAAAATTTGCCTTTCCATTCTCGGGACCAACAAAAACATCAATTATTTACATGTTCCTGATTTAAAATAAAGGAAATATCAAAGTGAAATAATTTCAAATACTTAGTTTTATTATTATATTCTGTAAAATTATTAAACAAATTTAAATGCTGAAATTTTGATATTGGCTTTCTCAAATAATGCAAAAAAATCCCAACTTCATGAGTGACAAAGAATAGTTGCTTCTTAAAATTGAGAATGGGTAGGTCATTTCTGCTGATCAAATTTATGCTCAAATCTTGCTCAAAATGATAGAATAAAAAAAGATTTCCATTTGCAGCAATTTGAGAAGTGAACAACAGTTTTCTACTCACCTCTCTGTACATCGAGAGCAATATGGCATAAAACACTTCGTTCAGCCCATCAAGTCCACACTGACCACCATTAATCATACATTACATTAATCATACAATAATGTCATTTTATTCTTCACACTTTTTCTTCAACCCTCCACTGATTCCACCACTCACCAACAGACACTAAAAGCAATCTGCATTGGACAAATGACGTACCAACCTGCAAATTGCTGTGAAGCCGCAGTAAAACAAAGAACTTGGAAGAATCCCATTGCTGTCATGGAGAATGTGCAAATTCTACGGAAACAGCATTAGATATTAGGATTAAACTTGAGTCACTGAGGATGTGAGGCAACAGCTCTACCAGCTGCATCACAACTAAGTCAGGTTTGTAAAAAGCTGCTTTTAATTTGGCAATAAAACAGTCATCTCACTTACAGAAATGGAAAACTGATTTCCAAGTGACTGGTGAGAAAAGGGCAATGTTGTAGCAGGGTTCAGGGAACTTCATTTGTGCATCTATTCAATACTGTGTGCTTAATTCCAACAGTTGGTACTTGGAATGGAAAACTAAATTCCAATCAAAATACTTCACTAGACATTAGTTTCTGGAGTTCTGACTTAAAAAAGAAATAATTTTAGCAGTCTTCATATTTTCATTAGCAATTTCCCTGTTCCTGAGAACAAACTTCTATCCCTCTTTCACCAATTATACTTGTATCCTAAATTGGTTCAAAGTACAAAGACAAATGCTGGACTTCTGGTAAATATTAGAACTGAGCTAAAACAGCATTTTGTTGAGGCAAATTTTACATTGTTACATCTTTTTTCATTATGACAATTTAAGATCGCCATGGTTACATTCAGAACATTTTGCATCTGATTTACTGGATTTTGAATTGCAATGTTTGAGAACAAATATTTTCCATGCAGTGTTAATAATTTAGAGATACAGCACGGTAACAGGCATTCTGGCCCAACAAGAGCATGCCATCAAATTACACCAATGTGACCATTTAACCTACTAACTCTCATGTCTTTGGAATATGGGAGGAAACTGGAGCACCCAGAGGATCCCCACGCGGTCACAGGGAGAATGTACAAATTCCTTACAGTCAGCAGCAGGAATTGAATCCAGGTCACTGGTGCTGTAATAGCATTATGCTAACTGCTGTGCTACCATGCCACCCTAATTAGATTTGTTATGCTGAAGAAATTCATAAAAAATAGGGGGTCTTCTTATCCCCCATGGGAATTTCAATTCAAATTGTAACAATTCTTAAGTGTACTAAAAAAAAGGGGGGGGCAGTTGAGTCAAATAGCAGAGACAACTTAGATCCATATAAACCCATTGAGGACAGAAGAAGCAAAGGATATGCTGACAGTAAATTTGGAGGAAGCTTGTGTGTAGACAAACCAGTTACATGGAATTGTCCAGCTAGATAGAGTGTTCTGCTCTTTGCTGTAAACTCTATGTAATTTATTGCAGACATGGAGTAACACTAAATTAATTTTATTTTATTTAGAGATTCAGTGTGGAATAGTTCCTCCCTAGCCTAATCACAGGTCAATTTACAATGACCAATTAACCTATTAACCAGTATGTCATTCGGACTGTGGGGGTGGGGCAGTAACAGCAGGTCCAGAGAAAACCTCACATTCCACGGGGAGGACGTACAGACTCCTTATAGATGGTGTCAGGATAGAACTCCGACGCCCCAAGCTGTATTAGCATCGCACTAACTGCTATGCCGCAAGGGTGCTCACGGAAAATGAAGATCACAATGCCATTTAATAGGTTATAAATCAATTGATGGTTTAGAACACTTTTTGCATTACTTGGGCCACATTGGTTAGAGAGGAATCATGACTAGAAAAAACAGTCCAACTCAATGCTTTGAAGGCAGTTGCAACCTGTTATACTGTAATATGACTTTCTTTAACACAAGTTTTCTCTGCAACATAACTATCACGTTAGAGCAGAACTACCTACCGGTATATATCCTACCATACAAAACTCTCCTGATAGAAAGTAGATAAACTGCCATCATACATTTCCTACTGTTTGAAATCTAAATGCACTTCTGTGTTTGTATTTGGCTGAAGTACTTTTTATCACTGTTAGACTAAATGAGGGATAGAACTGAATTATTTAATGATGTGGTCAATTGTGTTTTTTCTCTCTCTCTCTCTCTCTCTCTCTCATATATATTATATATATAGTCATTAATGGTAAATCAAATACACTTTTCCTGCCTAAAATTACTTTTTAATTCTCTACCTCTGGTCGAGCAAAAAAAGAAAATTTAAAAATACATTACAGTTGTAGCATTCTCTGTCTATCCTCATACAATACATCATGCTGCAGCTGTGATCTTTGTACTTTGGTGCACAAACTTATGTCCCAGTGGACAACAGGATTTAAACAAGCCTCAGTATTGCTTATGTTCTTTACGTAAAAAGCACAAAAACTAGATGCATAAAAAAAGCAATAAAATGATTATTATTGTTTTTACACAAACACATCTTTAACCGCATAGAATTTACAGCACAGAAACAGGCCTGGATAAAGCAATAGACATAATGGGCAACATATGCATGCACTGTATTTCCTGCCTGCACTTTTACATACAATTTCCATGCAAATACAATTGGATACAATTACAAATACAAATACAATTCTAACTGAATTAAAAGACAAGTAAATAACTTTGAGTGATTTACATCTAGATTTGGTCAGTACTGCTTAAGCCATCACTAAACCATAACCAATCTACTTCCCCAAATATTGGAATGGTGACACTTGGGTTTTATCCCCCTAAATCTCTACAATAATCATTAGTTCCCTTATAGAACCATAGAACATTACAGCACAGAAACAGGCCCTTTGGCCCTTCTTGGCTGTGCCGAACCGTTTTTTTCTGCCCAGTTCCACTGACCTGCACCTGGCCTTTATCCCTCCATACACCTCTCATCCATGTACCTGTCCAAGTTTTTCTTGAATGTTAAAAGTGAGCCTGCATTTACAACTTCAGCTGGCAGCTCATTCCACACTCCCACCACTCTCTGTGTGAAGAAGCACCCCCCCCAAGTTCCCTTTAAACTTTTCCCCCTTCACCCTTAACCCATATCCTCTGTTTTTTTTTCTCCCCTAGCCTCAGTGGAAAAAGCCTGCTTACATTCACTCTATCTATAGCCATCATAATTTTATATACCTCTATCAAGTCTCCTCTCATTCTTCTACACTACAGGGAATAAAGTCCTAACCTATTCAACCTTTTTCTGTAACTCAGTTTCTCAAGTACCAGCAACATCCTTGTAAATCTTCTCTGCACTCTTTCAACCTTATTAATATTCTTCCTGTAATTTGGTGACCAAAACTGTACAGAATATTCCAAATTCAGCCTCACCAATGCCTTATACAACCTCACCATAACATTCCAACTCTTATACTCAATACTTTGATTTATAAAGGCCAATGTACCAAAAGCTCTCTTTACAACCCTATCTACCTGTGATGCCACTTTTAGGGAATTTTGTATCTATATTCCTAGATCCCTCTGTTCTACTGCACTCCTCAGTGCCCTACCATTTACCTTGTATGTTCTACCTTGGTTTGTCCTTCCAAAGTGCAATACCTCACACCTGTCTGTGTTAAACTCCATCTGCCATTTTTCAGTCCATTTTTCCAGCTGGTCCAGATCTCTCTGCAAGCTTTGAAAACCTTCCTCACTGTCCACTACACCTCCCATCTTTGTATCATCAGCAAATCTGCTGATCCAATTAACCACATTATCATCCAGATCATTGATATAGATGACAAATAACAATGGACCCAGCACTGATCCCTGTGGCACACCACTAGTTACAGTCCTCCACTCAAGAGAAGCAATCCTCCACTACCTCTCTCTGACTTCTCCCATTGAGCCAATGTCTAATCCAATTTACTACCTCACCATGTATACCCTCTACAGAATTTAAACATTCAAAAGCAGTTTGTTTTGTCTTTGGGATAATGTGTTCAAGTAGCTAAACAAAAATGAAAACATTTAAATCAAGGTAGTAAAACTCAATGGAAAATTAAGTTGCAAAATGAGATACTTGAAATGTCTTATTAGCTATTACACTTCATAGGAGGTGACCAGAGGCATTTTAAAATCATTTAAAGAGGAACATTTTGTGTGAAATTTTCCAAATATAAAAGAGAAAATCTGCAGATGCTGGAAATCCAAGCAACACACACAAAATGCTGGAGGAGCTCAGCAGGACAGACAGCATCTACAGAAAAGAGTACAGTCGATGTTTCGGGTTGAGGCCCTTCATCAGGACTGGTGAGAATCTTGGCCTGAAATGTTGACTACTTTTTTCCATAGATGCTGCCTGGCCTTTTGAACACAGCCTGTTTTAAGTACATACATGCAGAGGCAATCCAATCACCAGTACAATTATTCTCACAATCCTTTTTTTTCCAATTAAATAGAAAACATCAGAGCTGAGAGTACATTACAACGCCTTGTGCACGATTCAAATGTGCAACAAGCTTCAAATGTTTATTAATTTCACTTATATAAGACTTTCAAAGTGGATAATGAAATTTGCATTGGATCATCATTGTTTCTGTAAATTCTTCCATCTGTCAGAAAATGAAAGGTGCCAAAATGTTCTTTTCTCCAGATGAGCAGTAAGTGGAAATTTCAGGAGAAAAAGGCCATAAGCTAAACAGCACTGTGTAATTATACAGAGATTCATGAACATTTGCAAATATGTTCAATACTTTAATTGACACGGAATTTAGTGGCTGTGCAAGTGCAAGGCAAGTGATTCAAATCTATCTCAAAGTTCAGGCACTAAATTACAACAAAATTGTTTACCTTCAACATATTGACTACTGTGTTGAAAATGTTCCATGATGATTATACTAATAATCATGCAATAACAACCTTGCACTCAATTTCAGCAAGACTAAAAAATAGATTGCAAACTTCAGGAAAGGGAAGTTGGGATTACATGTACCATTCCCATGAGGTTGTCAGCAGTGGAAAGGGTGAGCAGTTTCAAGTTCCTGGGATTCGATATCTCAGAGGATCTATCCTGGGGCCAAAATACTGGTGTAATCATGATGAAAGCTTGGCTATACTTCTTTCAGAGTATCAGGAGATTATATATGTCACCAAAGACTCTAGCAAATTTCTACAGATGTATTGTAGAGAGCTTTCTGGTTGCATCACCACCTGATATGGAAGTGCCACTGCACAGGATCCTAAGAGGCTCCAGAGGGTTGTAGACTCAGCCAGTTCCATCATAGGTACAAGCCTCCCCACCACAGAGAACATCTTCAAATAGACATGCCTCAAGAACATGGCATCCATCATGAAACACCTTCCAGAACATTCCCCCTACTCATCAGGAAGGAGATACAGAAATCTCGCACCCAACATCTCAGGAACAGTTTCTTCCACTCTGCCATAAGATTTCTGAATGGTCCATGAACCCATGAACAGTACATCACTATTTCTCTTTTGCACTATTTATATTTTAACTTATAACTTTTGGCAATTTGTTATGCTACCACAAAACAGTTAATTTCCTGACTCAGTGATAATAAACCTGATTCTGATTCATTGGAAGGCATATACAGTGGATCAAAATGTCTGTTTCTATGCTGTGTGATTCCAAGACTCTCTTAAAATAATCACATTATAAAAATATTTTCCCATTTGCTACACAATATAATAGCATTTAAATGACTGTAAGACAGCTGCATTTTAAAGAAAAATACTTTCATTAAAGTTATTGACAGCACTATATATAGATGAATGTAAATTCAACCCAAGATATTTTAACTATATTTCTAGTCATAATTCTTAGATTAAACTCAAGGCTAGTAATGCTACCATCAATACTACTTTAAATATATGCACAGAATGGCCAAACATAAGCAACTTATCTTCCCATACCAGTTTACTGATATTATTGGGAATTCTGGCTTCTCTCCCCTTCCTTTCCAGTCTTGATGAAAGGCCTCGGCCAGAAACATTGACTGTTTATTCCTCTCCATAGATGCTGCCTAACATGCTGAGCTCATCCAGCATTTTGTGCGTGTGTTGTTATTGGAAAACTTGTCTTTCAGCCACAATTGCGCTGAAGGCAGTTCCCTTTTCATCCACATACACACATTCTGTAAAACTAATCTCAGCACAAAAGATGCCCATTTAGCCTACTAGCTATGTGAGGTTGCAACTGACTCCAGCTCATTCACATTACCCTACAAGTTAGTTCCTTTTATTTACACAGTCACAGGATGTGGACATTGCTGGCAAGGCCAGTGTTTACTTTCCATCACTTGTCACCATGGAATTGGGAGGGTAGTTATGTCAGGCACATAGGTGGGTGTGAAACCACATACAGACAAGGAATGTATTTTTCACTTTTTGTTTTTAGCTGATTTTAGGGATTTATTTTCAGTTTTTATTAATACAGTAGATTCCAGTTAATTGTTTCATTGGTTAATTGGGTTAGCCACTTATTTGGGACAACTCTTAAAATAATAAAAACTAATCAAGAAAATAGCTGGGATTCCCTTTGTTTATTTGAGACACTTATGAAACTTCCCTGGGACAACAGACTTACCAAACAGTATCTAACTAGCATCAGATGCATAATCTTGTGTGGCCATTAGACACCACACCATGCTCAGAGGAAACAGTTTTTAAATAGCGTCAGTTGCATGTGTTTGTATTCAAAAAGAAGTGATTTTTGTCACCAATAGTTGGCGTGAAATAAGCAGTAAGACCATTTAGAATTGTTTTGTTCGCTGCAGTGTCAAGTACTTAGGCTTAGAGATGCCAGAAATGACCAGGAGTGAAAATGAAAAAATTTCACTATTTCAACCAGTTAGGAACTATAAGAATTTGAAGGTCTCAACAATCATCTTGAATATTACAATGAAAATAAAGATTTGAAAAATGCAATCATCAAAAGCATTATATGAAGGAAGTCCATTATCTACACTATGTGTCTGCACTAATTTTATTCATTTACAGTCAATCAAAAAATTACGCCGTTGTGTTGGTTGTCCATCATATCCAATGATGACAGTGAAACCTGTTCAGGAGAGTTTTTAAAATGGAAATACTGTTGCAATGGGACTGTTCCACTCTCTTGACCTTGCAAGTCCAGGTTCAATAATATGAGTAGTCATCACAAACTGAAGTTTAACTTAGTTGCAGTGGATAACCATGACTTCTTCTGTGCCTTATCATGCTATTCGCTCTCCATGAAGCATTGAGCAACCGTCTTCTTGGACATTGGATCACACTGTTGATTGCACCCACCCAGTTCGCCGGAGTTAACTTCATATGCTAGGATAAGCACGTCCTTATTTTACCGGGGTACGAGACCTGCTGGCTACCCTCATCTAGTTTAGTTCACCTGTCGAAGCGGTGTATCGGTGTGGTTTCTGTTACATGCAGTTACTTGGAGCCACAGGTGAGAGCTGAGTGTTCAGTGGAAGCCAAAGGTGAGTGAGCTGCTCCAACATGGAGGTAAGCTGAATTTAGTAGTCAAGTGACAGAGTGAATGCCCTTAACATCAAGGAAGCCATTGACTGAGTGTGACATCAAATCCTAGTGAAATTCAAGTCACTGAGCATCAACAGGGAAAATCTCTGGTGGTTCTAAACATAGGGATTGTGATGGATAATTTGAGGCAATGGCTAAAAGTCATTCTATTACTAGATCTGCTTTTAAATAACTGTTCCATTAAACAACTCTCCCAAATTATGTACATTTTAATTTATTTTTGAGGAAGACTTGGCAAGGTCTGCACCGCAAATTTGTTCATATTGAATATGTGCATGAATGGTTATTACAATTGAGATTAATCAAAACATTAAGATATCCTACCTGATTTTTAAATTCCTATTTCTTTAACCAGGTGCGTCTTTTTGCAATTGTGACTTCCAACCAGTAAAGACAGGTATCTTCTGGATCCTGACATTATTAATACCTCTCTTATCGAATTTCTAAACTATTCACCATCACTTCCATGTAAATGCTCTGATTTCTCTGAAGACATTTCTTTGATAGTGGTTTTAACAACATTTGAAATTAATCCTTTTGCAACAATATTGTAGGTACTTGAGAAACTAGGAACTATCTTTGATTAAAAAGCCTAAAAATATAGATGCTGGAAACCTGAAATAACAGTAAACACTGGAGCTACTCAACAGGTTTAACAGCATTTGTACATACTCTACAAAATTCTTTTAAAAGATGACAGGTTACTGACCTGAAATGTTACTTATTTTCCCTCTACACAATTGCTGAATAACCTGCTGGATTATCTTCAGCATTTTCTATTTCTTATTTAGCTAGCATTGATATTGCCCAACAAGCTAATTAACTTTGTGGCAATTCAAAACTGCCTCAAGCACAGCATTTGACATTCCCTGACTGTGACGAGGCAGATAAAATACGAGAGGGATAGACACCAAAATATCACACTGGTGTAACAGCATTGCATGATTATCATTTTACATTGTGGAGTCATATTATGCTGATGGAAATAAGCAAATCTGATTATAACTGCTGCTCTATACCTTCATGACATACAGAATAAAAGAATCAGGAATTGAAATTTTACTTAATTTTAAACCAGACTGAAGCAGCAAATATTTGAAAAACCTAAAACTCCAGTTGAAACTTCAAGGAGCATATTATTGTCTTGCCTTTGGGTTCCAGTTTTATGCAGGCAAATACTGAGCAAGGTAAATGCAAAAAATGTTAGATTTATCCATTTAAAGTTCGAAGTAAATTTGTTATCAAAAGTCCTTATATAAATATACACACTGAGATTCATTCTCTTCCAGGCATTCACAGTAGACTAAAGTAGTACAAGAGAATCAATGAAAAACTACACACAAAGACTGACAAACAAGCAATGTGCAGAAGACAAAGTGTGCAAATAGATACATAGATAGATAAATAATGCTGTGAGCACAAATTGTAGAGTCCTTGCAAGTGAGTCCATTGGTTGTGGAATCCGTTCAATGATGAGGTAAGTGAAGTTATCCGCACTGGTTCAGAAGGCTAATGGTTAAAGAGTAATAACTGTTCCTAAACCTAGTGGTGTGGGATCTAAGGCCCCTCTACCTCCTTCTCAATGGTAGCAGCAAGAAAAGAGCATAGCCTGGATGGTGAGGGTCCTTGATGATGGATTCTTCTTTCTTGATGACAGAGGAAACCCAATAGCATGAATGGCAGCGATGCTTCACTATCAGATGAACTCAATGCCTTCTATGCCTGCTTGGAAAGGGAGAACACAACTACAGTTGTGAAGATCCCTGCTGCACTTGATGACCCTGTATTTTCTGTCTCAGAGGCTGATGTTAGGCTGTCTTTAAAGAGAGTGAACCCTTGCAAGGTAAGGTCCAGATGGAGTACCTGGTAAGGCTCTGAAAACCTGTGCCAATCAACTAGCAAGACTATTCAAGGACATTTTCAACCTCTCACTGCTACGGGCGGAAGTTCCCACTTGCTTCAAAAAGTCAACAATTATACCAGTGCCTAAGAAGAATAATGTGAGCTGCCTTAATGACTAAACACAAGGAAATCTGCAGATGCTGGAAATTCAAACAACACACACAAAATGCTGGTGGAACACAGCAGGCCAGGCAGCATCTATAGGGAGAAGCACTGTCGACGTTTCGGGCCGAGACCTTTCGTCAGGACTAACTGAAACTAACTAACTAACTAAGAGATTTGAAAGTAGGAGGGGGAGGGGGAAATGCAAAATGATAGGAGAAGACCGGAGGGGGTGGGATGAAGCTAAGAGCTGGAAAGGTGTTTGGCAAAAGTGATACAGAGCCGGAGAAGGGAAAGGATCATGGGATGGGAGGCCTAGGGAGAAAGAAAGGGGGAGGGGAGCACCAGAGGGAGATGGAGAATAGGCAGAGTGATGGGCAGACAGAAAGAAAAAAACAAGATCTCTGAGGATCTAACCTGGTCCCAACATACAGTATCGATGTAGTTACAAAGAAGACAAGACAGTGACTATACTTTATTAGGAGTTTGAAGAGATTTGGCATGTCAACAAATACATTCAAAAACTTCTATAGATGTACCATGGTGAGCATTCTGACAAGCTGCATCACTGACTGGTATGGGGTGGTGGGGGGGGAAGAGGGCGACTGCACAGGACCGAAAGAAGCTGCAGCCAGTTGTAAATCTAGTCAGCTCCATCTTGGGTACTAGCATACAAAGTACCCAGGACATCTTCAGTGAGGTCTCAGAAAGGCAGCATACATTATTAAGGACCTCCAGCACCCAGGGCATACCTTTTTCTGACTGTTAACATCAGGTGGAAGGTACAGAAGCCTAAAGGGACACACTCAGCAATTCAGGATGCCATCTGATTCCTAAATGGACTTTGAACCCTTGGTCACTTCCTCACTTTTTCTAAATATACAGTATTTCTGGTTTTTGCTTATTTTTTAACATGTATACTGTAATTGACTTGCTTTTTTTATTTTACTTTTTTTCTCTTCTATATTATGTATTGCATTGTGCTCCTGCTCCTAAGTTAGCGAATTTCATGTCACATGCCGGTGATAATAAACCTGATTCTGATCTCTCCTTTATTCTTCTAAATTCCCGAGTACAAGCCCAGACCCATCAAACGCTCCTCATATGATAAGCCTTTAATTCCCAGAATAATTTTTGTGAACCTCTTTTTAACCTTCTCCAATGTCAACACTTTATTTCATAAAACTGTTCACAATACTCCAAGTGAGGCCTCATCAGAGCTTTATAAAGCCTCAACATTACATCCTTGTTTACCTGCCCCTCAAACTATCTTCGTATTGTTCACAAACCTGGATGCAAAACCATCAATTCCATCATCCAAATCACCGAAATACAACCTAAAAAGAAGCGGTTTCAACATCAACCCCTGCAGCACACCACTAGTCACTGAAAGCCAACCAGAAAAAGCTCCCTTTATTCCCACTCTTTGCCTCCTGCCAATCAGCTAATGCTCTACCATACTAGTATCTTTCCTGTAATAGCATGGGCTCTTAACTTGTCAAACAGCCACTTGTGTAGCATCTTGTCAAAGGCCTTCTGAAAAGTCAAATACACAATATCTTTTTCTATCTTGCTTGTTATTTCCTCAAAGAATTCCAACAGATTTGTCAGGCCCGATTTTCCCTTCAGGAAGCCATGCTGATTCAGAAGGTCCATTTGACCCAATCTGAAAACATTTTTAGTATCTTCTTTGATATTATTGCCTAGTTTACATTCATATTTCATCTTTTCCCTCCTTATGGCTTTTTTAGTTGCCTTCTGTTGGTTTTTAAAAGTTTCGCAATCCTCTAACTTTGCACTCATTTTTGCCTTATTACATCCCCTCCCTTTTGCTTTTATTTTAGCTTTGACTTCACTTGTCAGCCATGGTACGTCACTGCTTCTTCAGAATACTACTTCTTCTTTGGGATGTATCTATCCTACACTTTCCAAATTGCTATCAGAAACTCCAGTCTTAGCTATTCTACCACCATCCCTGCTAGTGTACCCTTCCAGTCAACTATGGCCAGCTCCTCTCATGCCTCTGTAATTCCCTTTATTCAACTGTAATAGAGATACAATTGACTTCAGCTTCTCTTTCTCAAATTGCAGGGCAAGTTCAATCATATCATGATCACTGCCTCCTAAGGGTTCGCTTACCTTAATCTCCCTAATCAAATTTGGTTCATTACACAACATCCAATCCAGAATAGCTGATCCCCTAATGGGCTCAACCATAAACTGGTCAAAAAAAAAATCATCCCTTAGGCTTTGTAGAAATTCTCTCTCTCGGGATCCAAAATTAGCACTGTCCAAATTTTCCCAATCTAGCTGCATATTGAAATTCCCCATGACTATTGTAACATTGCCCTTTTGACAAACAAAAGAAAATCTGCAGATGCTGGAAATCCAAGCAACACATACAAAATGCTGGAGGAACTCTGCAGGCCAAGTAGCATCTATGGAAAAGAGTACAGTCAATGTTTCTGCACAAAACCCTTCAGCAGGACTGGAGAAATTAAGATAAGAACTCAGAGTTAGACAGTGGGGGAGGGGGAGGGAGAACCACAAGGTGATAGGTAAAACTGGGGGGGGGGGGGGGTGACGGGGGAAGGTGGTGGAAGTAGTGAAATAAAGAACTGGGAAGTTGGTGAAAGGGATAAAGGGCTGGAGAAGGGAAATCTAATAGGAGAGGACAGAAGGCCATGGAAGAAGGAAAAGGGGGGGGGGGGGAACACCAGAGGAAGGTGATGGGTAGGCAATGTGATAAGGTGAGAGAGGGAAAAAGAAACAGGGAATGATGAAGGGGGGAGGCGCATTACCAGAGGTTTGAGAAATCAATGTTCATTCCATCAGGTTGGAGGCTACCCAGATAGAATACAAGATGCTGCTCTTCCAACCTGAGAATGGCCTCATCACAACATCTCAGAATGGGAATGGGATGTGGAATTAGATTGGGTGGCCACTGGGAGATCCCATTTTTTCTGGTAAACGAAGTATAGGTGCTCGCTGAAGTGGTCTCCCAATCTACATCAGTTCTCACCAATATATAGGAGGCTACACCAGGAGCACCAAATACAGTAGATGACCCCAACAGACTCACAGGTGAAATGTCTCCTCACCTGGAAGGACTGTTTGGGGCCCTGAATGGTAGTGAGGGAGGTGGTGTAGGAACAGTTGTAGCACTTGTTCCGCTTGCAAGGCTAAGTACCAGGAGGGAGATCAGTGGGGAGGAACGAATGGACAAGGAAGTCAAGTAGGGAACAAGTTCTGCTAGATAGAGGAGAGTGGTGATGGAGGGGAACTGGTTGGGTCTGGTAATTTTCTACCTCCCACTGTAATTTGTAGCCTATATATATCCTAGCTACTGGTCGGAGGCCTGTATATAACTCCCATCAGTGTCTTTTTACCCTTGCAATTTCTTAACTCTGCTCACAAGGACTCTACGTCCTCCAGTCCTATATCCCCTTTTTATAAGGAGTTGAGTTCATTTTTTTTAAACCAACAGAGCCACACCACCCCCTTTGCCTAGCTGCCTGTTTTTTGATACAATGGGTGTTAAGCTCCTGATTATAATCTTCTTCCAGCTATGACACAGCTAGTGTCATACCTGCCAATCTCTAACAGTGCTACAGGATCATCTACCTTATTCCGTACACTGCAAGTATTCAAATGCAACACCTTCAGTTCTATATTTGTCACCTTTTTTTATTTTGTCCCTGTTACCAATGCAACTCATCCTACTGACTGCATTTGCCTGTCTCTCCTGACAGTCTCACTATGCACTGCCTCTGCTTTTATACCAACTGCCCTATCCCTTCAGCCCTATCACTCAAGTTCCCATCCCCTGCCTAATTAGTTTAAACTCTCCCCAACAGTTCTAGCAAACATGCTACAAGGATATTGGTCCCCCTCAGGTTCAGGTGTAACCCTTCCCTTTTGTACAAGTCATACCTTCCCCAGACAGATCCCAATGATCCAGAAATTTGAAACCCAAGGTAGGACATACAGTGAATAGTATGGCACTGATGAGTATTGTGGAATAGAAAGACCTGGAACTACAAATGCACAGTTCACTGAAAGTAGCTGTACAAGTAGACATGATGGCGAAGACGGTGTTTTAGCATACTGCCTTCATCAGTTAGGGCATCAAGTTTAAGATTACAGACACTATGCTGCAGTTATACAAGTCACCGTTGAGGCTGAACTTGGAGTATTATGTTCAGTTTTGGTCACCCTTTTATAGAAAAGACTTTGTCAAGCTGGAGAGTGTGCAGAAGAGATTTACAAGGATTCTGCCTGGACTACAGCGCCTGAGATATAGGGAGAATTTGACCATGTTGGATCCCCTGGAATGAAGGAGAATGAGGGGTGACTTCAGCAAAGTTTATAAAATTATGAGGCGTATGGATAAGTTGGACGGTTTTGGCCTTTTCTCCAGAAGCCAAAACTAAGAGGCACAGATACAAGATAAGAGGGGAGATATTTAAATGAGAACTGAAAAGCGACTTCTTTACACAGAAAGTAGTGAGCACCTGGAATGAACTGCCAGAGGAAATGGTCAGGCAGGTACTGTTGGAACATTTAAGGGGCACTTAGGTTCGTACATGGACCTGAGACGCTTGAAAGGTTATGGGCTGAATACAGGCAGCTGGGGCTAGCAGAGGAGGATGCTGTGGTCACCATGCCTGTTGGGCCAAAAGGCCTGTTTCTATGCAATGAGACTCTATGACTCTTAAGATACCCAGCCCCTCAACACTAACTTTTGTCTATGTAATTTGAAACCATCAAGCAACACTTTTATTGTTTTTCTATCTTTTACTGAAAAAGCAAGATAGTGCAAAAGTAGGATGTGATGAAAAGCTACTTGAGACTGCAAGACAGCACATTGGATGTTTTCATTCTCCAAGTTAGATGTTTAATAACGAAGATTTAACTTGAAGAAAGAAGACATCTGTGCAACGTCCAGTTTTGTATAGATATTAGACATCTGTGATGCTATTCTTATTTGTTCTCATTCATTACAGGATATAACTGAAAATGCAATTATTTCTAGGCAAAAAGTAAGTGAATATTTATCACAAAGTATAACACATTTTGAATATTCAAAAGGAATATAGTTTTTCTTCAAAAACAACAATTATTTGACAACCTAAGTTGTTATCATTCTTTGTATGAGATATTTTCTGCATGTACATACTTCAGTTGCTAGGAAACCTGACAGCTATTGCTAGTATGTGAAACACCTACATGGTCCAAACTCTTCTTTGCATAATAATGACTACACAATTTATAACTTGGGGTGCCATTATTAGCATAGCAGTTAGCATTACGGTTTGGTGTGTTGGAGTTCGAAGTTCAATGCTGGCATCATCTGTAAAGAGTCTCCATACGTCCTCCCCATGGAATGTGTGATTTTCACTTGGGTGCTTCCATAGTCCATGAGGGTAGGTTTATTAGTCATTGTAAGCTGTCCCATGATTAGGTTAGGGTTAAATCAGGGTTGTCATGGGTTGCTGTGTGACATGGGTTGAAGGGCTAGAAGCCCTATTCTGTGCTGCATCTTCAAATAAAATAAAAAATAAATAAATGCCTGTATTCACTCGACTTCAGAATATAGTCAGCAAGGATTTCAAATTCCGAGCAATCTCACCACATGATTTTAACTGCCAACCTAAAATGATTTGGTTATAGGAAACAAGAGAATCAAACATATATTAGAGCTAATCTAGTCTCAAAAGATCCATGTGCCTTACAAACAATGTAGTTTAACTACATTCTTATAGAAAGCTAACAAACCTCGTGCTTTCAGCATATACACAATTTGTGCACTTAACAACCATGATGGCTATGTGAAAAAATACTGCAACCTTTAAAAAGTTTTGATGGTAAAAAGATGACATGAAAGCATTTTTCTTGAGGCTTGCAGAACCTAAATCTTTTGGTATCATTTAACAAGGTTTTCTTCAGTTACAGCAACATGCATTGCACACCACGTGTGAAATAGATCACTCAGTCATTGAATGGCTGGACTCATATTGGCGCCTCGCATCCTGTTAACTTTTAGAAAAGCATCAAAGAACACCTGTTGTCAATTGAAATGCTTCACTAATTTCAGTCGAGTAGTGGTATAAAAATAATATGGTCACTTAACCCCTTGGCAACTACATTCCTTGCATGCTATTTTTTTTCAATATCAACACGTATTCTTATTTTTTTTTGAAGTGATTGTTTTCCCATGTCATCAATTGTTATCTCTTCGTGGGATGGTTTTTTCAAGAATAACGATCACTTTATGAGGTCAATCTTTAGAGGGCCAGAGATGTAATGGCATCCGCACTGGACTTCAAGGCGAATGGTTCCGGGTTCGAATTCTGCTCCTTGCACGTTTTCCATCTCTGCTGGGTTGAGCATTCAGCTAGCACCTTGGCCTTGTAAAGAACAGACAAATGCTAAAGAAACAGCAAGGCTTCCACTCGATGTGCCACAAGGAACAGAGAGGAACAACACAATAAGGTTAATCTCACAGTTCTACTTAGGCCACAATTTTTCATAATTTCAGTAGATTTATCTATCTGCCTGCTTAGCAACCACAGCTGGAAAAATCTCTGCCTCACCATCTCTCCCAAATGTTCCACTGTCAGTCAGTTCCTAGCGAACCTCAATTTCTTCCAACTAAGTATTCAAAAGGACCAAATAAAACCTTTTGCATCCCTGCCAGATTTTATTTTGAACATTTTGCCACTTGACTAATGCATTTTGGTCTGGTTACTGGGGCACCACTAACCAATGGAAAAGCCATTAAGTAGGCCATAATTATACACCCAGTTTGGTGGGCAAGGAGCACAGTAAACTGCTTGTAATGTAGATAAAACAGCATGCCAACATATTCAGAGTCAAAGTTTAGAAATTTTGCACATATTTATTGCTTATATACTTCAAATTGAAAAATATAAATTAGATTACATACTAAATCCACAGTATAAAATATACACTTTAGAAAAGAAACAAAATACAAATTTAAAGGACTTTGTAGCCCAAAGCATTATGCAAGTTTTTGTTACTGTTTCTTTCCACATGGGTTTCATTTCCCACCAAACTGGGTGTATAATTATGGCCTAGTTCATGGCTTCTCTATTGGTTAGTGGTGTCTCAGTAACCAAACCAAACACATTAGTATCACTCCTACTCATATCATTGCATCGAAGATCCTTCAATATTCATCTTTGCAACAAAAAATCTTAATCTCATTAAATAAACATGATTGAACAAAGGCCTGTGGCATTGAATTCCACATACAGCCTGACTTCTGTAGATGTGCAACATCTACTTACATTCTTCATTTGCCACTCATCATTTAACCATATGTCATTTTGAAGACATCTACTCAAATGCCCATAATAGTACAGTAAAATTAGAGCTAATTTCATCCTTTATTCTTAGCACTCATTTAAGATTTGGTTACCTATTCTACATAGAGTAAAACTGACAATATGACACCCTCAGAATTCTGGTCATTCTAGACTGGCAGATTTTCCAGATCACTGATTAGTAAACTAATGCAGACTTCATTCACTATTTTCTTTAAAGATGTTACACATGATAGAATTTTCCAGTTAACAAGTATACTTAGAGATCACAGAGAACAGGGACCAGGTGCATTTTCAGCAAGCACAGGAAACGAGCCCTTGTGCATTTGGGTCTGTGGCAACAAACCCAATGAATTTATAGGAAAAGAGAACTAGGTGAGCCTGATGCTAAACCATCAGGATTACTGAATAAAAGGTCAACAGATTAACAGGGTGAATATGTATAAAACCAACTGTGGGAAAAATAGTCCACTGGAAGATAATTTTCAGTAACAACAAAAATTATTTTTGAATCTTATATGAGACAGAATATTGGCTTAACGTTAAAAAGAGCGAGTCAAAATGACATCAATTGATATTGGAAAATTAGTTAGTTCCAGATCAAAGGAAAGCAGATATATCTTTAGGGAAAATCAACAAACTCTGTAATACCCATTCTAATTTAACTAGTCATTTCTTTCAACTTTTTTTGCATAATACAAAATGAATTATCAGGGGACTTGCAGCGCATCTTACTGAAAAAGAAAGTATTTTTAAAGGTAAGGATTTAACCCATCTGACACAGCAGATTTTTTGCCAATATAGTCAAACTCATTTGTAAATGTTAACTCATGCTTTGATCTTCTCCGCATGTGGGGAAGCTTACAACACAGAATCAGGATGTTTAAAGTTCAGCTGGCATCAAACGTACTTCAGGCTATGTATGAAATTCATAACATTCTTTGACTGAATCTCCAATCTGGCATTAAATTAAGTGGACATAGATGATCCCAGTTACCAAGACTGTAATTACAGTATTATTGCTTTGCTAAGACTAGAAAAGTAGTACAATGCCATTTATACCAAATTTAAACAAAGAAAGATTAAACAAATGTGTCCTGTGGTTGAGACTTTCAAGCAAGTCATTTACAATACTTATTTGCAGAAGTTGCCATCCTTTTTGAAGTGCCATCCCTTGCACATCTATTTCCCTCAAAATCATTCAAGAAATGCGTTTTACTGTCTAATGATGTAATCTGCATAAAGGGGAAACCAATTGACTAAATTCAGTCAGAAATACTCTGTTAACAGAAGTCCACAGCATATTTATGATACAAATATCAAGAATTAACTCAGCACAGAACACCAAATAGAACACCATTTGCCTATGGATTGTCAGAACTAAATCCTATTAAAAATGATTTATGAAACCAACACTAAGACTTTTGCCCAACCACCTTGCTGAGGGAAAAGTAATTAATTCTCAATATCTCTCTGAGAGCTGTTCAGATTCAGAATTAGGTTTAATATCACTGACATATGTCGTGAACTCTGTTGTTATGTACGAAATGTACATTGCAATACATAATAAAACATTTTTCTAAATTGAAAAGTGTGTGTGTGTGTGTGTTCGTTCGTGTTCGAAATGGATTGCGAGCGACATTCGGAAGGTGGTGTGTGCTTTCACGCTGACCGAGGGCCCAGCGGGTGAGTGACAGAGAAGTTCAAGATGATCTCCAACTTGTGCATATTCAACTGTTTAATTAGAATGGGCCCTTTTCTCTTTGTCATTCTTTACTAATCCTTTAGTTAAGATTCATCGATATAATTCTTTTAATGGCATACAGTATACTGTCTCTTATTTTGTGGCATTCATTTGTAACAGGGAAGCAAATTACACAGCATCCACACAAACAGGGGGTTTTGGGGGGGCGGGGGAGCTGGATATTGTCTTCCCTAGACTTACACTGTCAAGGAAACCAGAACATTTCATAAAGAAGTTGTGCAAAAAGAAAAAAAAAAGTAGCGAGGTAGTGTTCTTGGATTCGATGTTCATTCAGAAATCTGATGGCAGAAGGGAAGAAGTTATTTCTGAATCGAGCTCCTGTACCTCCTCCCTGATGGTAGCAATGAGAACAGGGCATGTCCTGGGTAATGGGGTCCTTAATGATGGATGGTCTGGATGCTGAGGAGGCTAGTATCCATGATGGAGCTGACTAAGTTCATAACTTTCTGCATCTTTATTTCAATCCTGTGCAGTTCCCCTATCCCATACCAGACAGTGATGCAGCCAGTTAGAATGCTCTCCATGGAACATCTGTACATATTTGCAAGTTTCTTTGGTGACATACCAAATCTCTTCAAATTTCTAATGAAATATAGCCACTGTTGTGCCTTCTTTGTAACTGTGTCAATATGTTGGGCCCAGGATACTGTATATCTGCAGAGATGCTGACACACAAGTACTTGAAATTGCTCACTCTTTCCACTTCTGATCCCATTACGAGGATGGGTGTGTGTTCCCTTGCCTTACCCTTTCTGAAGTTCACAATCAATGCTGAGCAGTAGTCAATATACAGCCGGTCTCCCATACAACCCTGTCCAGGCCTGCACCCTGGAAACTTTCCAAGGCACAAATCCATGGTCTCTCGAGACTAACGGATGCGATTGATGCAAGTAAGTACTAGTATTGATCACATGATCCAAGGCCGGGTGAAGAGTCAACGAGATCACATCCCCTGTAGACCTACTGTGGAAGTAGGTAATTTGCAGTAGGCCCAGGTCTCTACATAGACAGGAGTTGATTCTAGCCATAACCAACTTCTCAAAGCACTTCATCATTGTAGATGTGAACAGCTCACCCTGCTCTTCCTGAGGCACTGGTTTGATTATTGCCTTTTTGAATTTCTGAAAGATTGGAAGTGTCTTCATACACACCCACCAGTTGGTTGGCACAGGTTTTCAGAGTCCTACCAGGTACACCATCAAAGCCTGTCAGCTTACAAGGGTTCACCCTCTTTAAAGACATTCTGAATTCAGCCTCCAAGACAGAGATCACGGGGTTACTGGTTGTTGCAAGGATCCTCATAACTGTAGTTTTATTCTCCCTTTCAAAGCATGCATAAAAATCATTGAGTTCATCTAGGAGTGAAGCATCATTGTCATTCATAAGTTTCACTATGTAGGAAATAATGGCCTGAAAACCCTGCCAGAGATAACATACATTAAATTCCACCCATAACCTCAAGCAGAATTGTTCCTTTGCTCTTGTGATAGCCCTCCATAAGTCATACTTGTGCTTCTTGTATAGTTCTGGATCACCAGATTTGAATGCCACAGAGTTAGCCCTCAGCTAGATCTTTTAAATCAATGCAGTATCCTCTCTTCCGCTGTCTCAAAGGGGAACCTGCACTTGCCACAGGAGACTGTTGCCCGAGATTCGTTGACTTTGAGTAGCAATAGATTTTTTAAAACACCTTAAAACTCTGTTGCTTACCATGTTACTGATGACTGTAGCTGTTGAGAATTAATTACTTTTGAAAGCAAAATCAGAATGATTTTTGTTTTCAATTTGAAAACCAGTGGATTTATGGCACATAGATAAATTAAAAATAAACAGTAATGTAACTTGGTACATAAAATACTCTTATTCCAACCTCTCCACAATTAACTAAATGATTTATATTTTAAAAACCCATAGTCAATAATGCAAAACTGATTTCCACAAAAGAATGCCTAGGGATGATAACTTAAATGTTGGAGAAACTACAGTATAATTCAAAATGATTGCCTGCAGCATCCCTGCATAATTCAAAGTGTGGGAGGATGGTACACAGATAAAAAAGATTCCCCGTAATCTACAATAATCTTCTTCACTATCAACACCCCAAATACCACTAATATCCACAAACTTACTATCAAAAGGTTAAGCATGGTGCAACTAATGTTCTCAGTTGCATATAAGGCCATAAGATATAGGAGCAGAAGTAGGCCATTCAGCCCATCGAATCTGCTCCACCATTCAATCATGGGCCAATCCACTTCATCCAGTCATCCCCACTCCCCTGCTTTTACCCCATACCCTTTGATGCCCTGGCTAATCAAAAACCTATCTATCTCTGCCTTAAATACACCCGGTGACTCGGCCTTTACAGCTGCTTGTGGCAACAAATTCAACAGATCTACCACCCTCAGACTAAAGTAATATTTCAATACAATAAGTATTGTAGGAAAAGCAAATGAGCTAGGGGTATGGATCAACACCTTAGAATTATGATATTGTGGCCATTAGTGAGACTTAGTTGCAGGAGGGCCAGGATTCGCAGATCAATATTCCAGGGTTCCATTGTTTTAGACATGACAAAGTGAGAGGAATTAAAGGTGGAAGAGTGGCGGCACTAGTCAGGGAAAATGTCATGGCAGCGTACAGTCGGGACAGACTGTAGAACGTCTCTAGTGAGGCTTTATGCGTGCAACTGAGGAATAAGAAAGGTACGACAATGTTAATGGGGCTATGTTATAGACCACCCAACAGTCCATGGAATTTAGAGGAACAAATTTGTAGAGAGATTGCAGACTGTTGCAAGAAACTTAAGGCCATTATAATAGGTAACTTGAATTTTCCACATATTGACTGGGACTCTCACAATGTTAAAGGACTAGATGGGATAGTTTGTCAAATGTGTTCTTGAAAGTTTCTTCAATTAGTACATAAAAATCTCAGTGACAGAATGCACGATCCTTGATCTCCTATTTGTAAACCTCCTATTAGGCAAGTGACAGAAGTTTGTGTAGGGGAAACACTTTGCATGTAGTGATCATAATGCCATTAGTTTCAAAGTAAATATGGAAAAAGATAGATCTGATCTGTGGGTTGAGATTCTAAATTGGAGAAATGTCAATTTTGATGGTATCAGAAAAGATCTAGCATGAAGGGTCTCGGCCCGAAACGTCGACTGTACTTCTTCCTATAGATGATGCCTGGCCTGCTGCGTTCCACCAGCATTTTGTGTGTGTTGCCAGGATCTAGCAAGTGTGGATTGGGACAGATTGTTTTCTGGCAAAGGTGTGCTTTGTTAGTGGGAGGCCTTCAAAAGTGAAATTTTGAGAGTACAAACCTTGTATTGTGCCTGTCAAAATAGAAGGCAAGGATAACAGGTTGAGGAACCCTGGTTTTCAAGAAATATTGAGGCCCTGATTAAGAAAAAAAGGAGGTCAATAACAGGTACAGGGTAGTGTGAACAAATGAGATACTTATAGAGTATAAGAAAATCAAGAGAATGCAAAAGAAAGATATCAGGAAGGCTAAAAGAAGGCACGAGATTGCCCTAGCAGATGAGGTGAAGGAGAATCATAAGGAATTCTACTGATACATTACGAGCAAAAGGATTGCAAGGGACAAAACCGGTCCTCTAGAAGATCAGAATGGTAATCTATGAATGGAGCCAAGAGATGGGGCAGATCTTAAATGGAATTTTTGCATCTGTATTTACTTGGAAGATGGGCACAAAGTCTACAAAAGTGAGGCAAAGCAGCAGTGAGGACCTGGATCCCCTGAAGATTACAGTGGAGATGTCTGCTGTCTTGAGGCAAATTAGAGTGGATAAATCCTCAGGGCCTAACAAGACCCTATGGGAGGCAAGTGCAGAAAGTGCCAAGGCCTTAGCAGAGATATTTTAATTATTCTTGGAGACAGTTGAGGTACCGGAGGATTGAAAGATAGTTAATGTTGTTACGCTGTTTAAGAAAGGGTCTAAAAATAAACCAAGAAATTATAGGCCAGCAAGCCTGACATCAGTAGTGGGAAGGATATTGGAAGGTATTCTAAGGGACCGGATATATAGGTAGTTGGATAGATGGGGACTGATTAGAGACAGTCAGCATGGCTTTGTGCATGGTAAATCATGTCTAACCAATCTTATGGAGCTTTTTGAGGAAATTACCAGGAATGTTGATGAAAGCAAGACAGTGGATGTTGTCTACATGGGCTTTGGCAAGGCATTTGACACGATCCCACGTGGGAGGTTGATCAGGAAGATTCAGCTGCATGACATTCAGGATGAGGCAGTCATCTGAATTACACATTAGCTTTGTAGGAGAAGCCAGAGAATGGCAATAGATGGTTGCCTCTCTGACTGGAGGCATGCCTCAGGAATTGGCCTGGGTCCATTGTTGTATGTCATCTATATCAATGATCTGGATGATAATGTGGTTAAGTGGATCAGCAAATTTGTGGATAAGACTAAGACTGGGAGCATAGTGGAGTGAGGAAGACCAACAGACCTTGCAGTGGGATCTGGACCAGCTGGAAAAATGGGCTGGAAAAATGGCAAATAGAATTTAATGCAGACAAGTGCAAGGTGTTGCATTTCAGTAGGACCAACCAGGGTAGGTCTTAGTGAATGGCAGAGCACTGAGGTGAGCTGTAGAACACAGGGATTTGGGAATATAGGTCCATAATTCATTCAAAGTGGCGGCACCGATAGATAGCATCATAAAGAAAGCTTTTGGCACATTGGCCTTCATTAATCAGAGTATTGAGTACAGGAGATGGGATGTTTTGTTGAAGTTATACAAGATATTGGTGAGGCCTAATTTGGAGTATAGGGTGCAGTCTTAGTTGAAAGAATGCAGAGAATATTTACAAGGACATTGCCGGGACTGAAGACCCAAGTTACAAGGAAAGATTGAATAGGCTAGGACTTTAGATAGATAGATAGATAGATACTTTATTCATCCCCATGGGGAAATTCAACATTTTTTCCAATGTCCCATACACTTGTTGTAGCAAAAACTCATTACATACAATACTTAACTCAGTAATAATATGATATGCATCTAAATCACTAACTCAAAAAGCATTAATAATAGCTTTAAAAAAGTTCTTAAGTCCTGGCAGTTGAATTGTAAAGCCTAATGGCATTGGGGAGTATTGACCTCTTCATCCTGTCTGAGGAGCATTGCATCGACAGTAACCTGTCGCTGAAACTGCTTCTCTGTCTCTGGATGGTGCTATGTAGAGGATGTTCAGGGTTTTCCATAATTGACCGTAGCCTACTCAGCGTCCTTCGCTCAGCTACCGATGTTAAACTCTCCAGTACTTTGCCCACGACAGAGCCCGCCTTCCTTATCAGCTTATTAAGACGTGAGGCGTCCTTCTTCTTAATGCTTCCTCCCCAACACGCCACCACAAAGAAGAGGGCGCTCTCAACAACTGACCTATAGAACATCTTCAGCATCTCACTGCAGACATTGAATGACGCCAACCTTCTAAGGAAGTACAGTCCACTCTGTGCCTTCCTGCACAAGGCATCTGTGTTGGCAGTCCAGTCTAGCTTCTCGTCCAACTGTACTCCCAGATACTTGTAGGTCTTAACCTGCTCCACACATTCTCCATTAACGATCACTGGCTCCATATGAGGCCTAGATCTCCTAAAGTCCACCACCATCTCCTTGGTCTTGGTGACATTAGTCCTTGGAATGTTGAAAATTGAGGGGAGATTTCATAGAGGTATACAAAATTATGAGGGGTTTAGATAGGATAAATGGCTTTTTCCACTGAGGTTGGGAGGGTCTACAACTAGAGGTCATGGGTTAAGGGCGAATGGTGAAATGTTTAAGGGGAACATGAGGGGAAACTTCTTCACTCAGAGGATCTTGAGAGTGTGGAATGAGCTGCCAGCGCAAGTGGTGCATGCATGCTCAATTTCAACATTTAAGTTTGGAGAGGTACATGGATGAGAAGAGTATGGAGGGCTATGGTCCAGATGCAGGTTGATGGGACTTGGCTCTTTACATGGTTTGGCACAGTCTAGATAGGTGGAAGGGCCTGTTTCTATGTTTTAATTTTTTATGACTCTCTGACTTTTAGCCTTGTGCATTCACATCCAAATCATTTATATAAATAACTGGCTGACTCCTGTGGGCACACCACTAGACATCAGCCTCCATTCCAAGAAAGAACCTTCAATCACCACCCCCTGCTTCCTACCTTTGAGTCAATTTTGAATCCATGTAACTAGTTCTGTCTGGATTTCATGCAGAATAACCTGCCAGAGTAACCTAAAAGTCCAAATAGACAACATCTACTGCTCTGTACTCACCTATCCTTTTGGTTACCTCTTCAAAAAGCTTTAAAATTTTCCTCAAGCACAACTTCCCACAAACAAAGCCCATCTAACTCTGTCTTTCCAAATACCGGTAGATCTTGTCTCTCAGAATTCCATCTAGTAACTTCCCCAGTATGCAACAGAATTTTTCACTTCTACTCTCCATTTTCCTTTTATAGTGCATAACTAATTATTGATCCAATGTGCTGCAGCCCCTTTTATTCCATGACTTGTGGGCAGATTGCTAAAACTGTTGGGGAAGGCTTAAACTGATTTAGCAAGGGAATGGGAAACTAAGTGACAGGGCAATTGAAATATAAGCAGAGGCAGTGTGTTGTGAGACTGTCAGGAAAGACCTGCATATAACAGGGCAAAATTGCAGTCAGTGGGATGAATGGGATGTAACAGGGGACACAATCCAAAAGAATGACAAATACAGGACTGAAGGTATTACAGTATATGTAAGTGCACACAGTATACGGAATAAAGTAAATAATCTTGTAGTGCTGTTGGAGATTAGCAGGTATGACATTGTGGGCACCACTGCGTCTTGACTTAAGAAGATTATGGTCAGGAGCTTAATATCCAAGGATACACATTGTTTCAAAAGGTTAGGCGTGGCTATGTTGGTAAAAAATTAAATCAAGTCATTCAAAAGAGGTGACATAGGATCAGAAGGTGTAGAATCGTTCTAGGTAGAGTTAAGGAATTGCTAGGATAAAAAGATCCTGATGGGACTTACATACAGGCCTCCAAACACTAGCCAGGATGTGGACTACAATTTACAATGGGAGAGAGAAAAGGCATGTCAAAAGGGCATGTTACAATAGTCATGAGGGATTTCGATATGCAGGTAGATTGAGAAAATCTGACTGGTGCTGATTTTCAATCCGAAGAGAGAGAATTTACAGAATGCCTTTGAGGTGGCTTTTTAGAGCAGCTTGTGGTTGAGCCCACTAAGAGATCAGCTGTTCTGGATTAGGTGCTATGTAATCATTCAAATTTGAATAGGGAGTTTAAGGTAGAGGAACCCTTAAGAGACAATGGTCATAATATGATACAATTCATCCTACAATTTGAAAGGGAGAAGCTAAAGTCAAGTGCATCAGTATTACAGTAGAGTTAAGGGAATTACAGAGGCATGAGAGAGGAGTCGGATAAAAAATTAATTGTAAAAGAACAATAGTAGGGATGACACCAGAGCAGCAATGCCTGTAATTTCTGGGAGCAATTCGGAAAGCACAGTATATATATAGTAAATCCCAAAGAAGAACAAATACTGTCGGCCTTCCTTATCCGCGGATTCTGCATGCGCAGATTCAACCAACTGCGGTTCGGGAAAACCCGGAAGTGCTCTTCCAGCACCCGTTGTTTGAGCATGCACAGACTATTTTTTCTTGTCATTATTCCCTAAACAATACAGTATAACAACTATTTACATAGCATTTACATTGTATTAGATATTATAAGTAATCTAAAAATGACTTAAAAGTACAGGCAGTCCGTGGGTTATGAATGAGTTCCATTCCTGAGTCCATCTTTAAGTCGGATTTGAACGACATTATGGCCTGCTTGGACCTCGAAAAAATTCATTATTCAGTTCTTAATTCGGATCTAAAGTTCCATAAGGTCTGGGGACCTTTTATCGAGTACTTTCATAACCTTCCTCTTGACTAGGGTTTTTTTTTTTCTTTTTTTTTTCTCTTCTTTTCGGTCCCTTGCTTTCAGCTCCCTTTTTTTTCTGGTAGTAGGCATTATTATCCTCTGTTGCTAAGTGTATTCACAGTCTGGGAGTTTGACTGTCCGGACTTATACTCTTTATATTGTGTGGTGGTTGGTCTGGAGTTGTTGTTTTTTTCTTGTGTTGTGGGGTTTGGGGAGGACACTAAGCTCACTTGTCTTTAATTTAGGTGCTTTTTTGTTAAATTCTCTTCCTTTGTAGCATATTGTTATTGTATGCTTAATCTTGCACTGTATTAATGCTCCTCATTGGGATTTGGGGTTTTTAATTTTGTAAAATGTTTTGAAAAACTAATAAAAAAAATTAAAAAAAAAAGTCAGATTTGAAGTCAGAACAGGTACATCCGGTATTATTTAGCGTCAGTTAGTCAAACGTTTTTCTTAGTATATAGTACATATTTTACGTTTCTATGCATATAAAACACTTCAGAAATATATGTATTTCAATAATTAAACCACTGCATTGCTTAGTAATAATTGTAGCTTTCATCGGGGCAGGGACTTTCACATGCTCTATTAAAATTGTTCCGATCGTTGACTGACATAGCCTAACACCTTTCCAATGACCGATGGCATTTCACCTCTTTCCGATCGCTTTATTACTTCCACCTTATTTTCAATCGTGATCGTGATTATTTTCGTGAACAGAAACACTGTGGATTCAGAGCTGCACCACCAGGTCCTAATGTCCACCACACCGAGCATGTTAAATAAAGTCTGGGGTTCCACTGGGTCCTAACGACCACCGCACTGAGCCAGGTTAAATAACTTGAGCATCCGCGTTTTTTGGTATCCGCGAGGGGTCTCAGAACCAATCCCCTGTAGATAAGGAGGGCCAACTGTATTCTAAAGGCAGGATGGCACAACCATGGCTGACAAGAGAGTCAAAGCCAACACAAAACCAGAAGACAAGGCACATAATAGAGCAAAAATTAATAGGAAGTTCAAGGATTGGGAAACTTTAGGGACTTTTTGCATTGTACATCAATGATTTGGATGATGAAATCGATGGCCCTGTGGCCAAGCTTGCGGACGATATGAAGATAGGTGAAGGGTCAGATAGTATTGAGTAAGCAGGGAGGCTGCAAAAGGACTTAGACAGATTAGAAAAATAGGCAAAGAAGTGGCAGATGGAATACAGAGTCAGAAAGCATATTGTCATGCACTTTGGTAGAATAAATTCAAAAATCTGAGGTGCAAAGGGACTTGGGAGTCCTTGTGCACAATTCCTAAAGTTGAGTTGGTGGTGAGAAAGGGAAATACAATGTTTGCATTGATTTTGAAAGGACTGGAATATAAAAAACCAGGATGTAATTCTGAAGTTTTATAAGGCACTGATAAGGCCTCACTTGGAGTATCGTTAGCAGCTTCAGGCCCCATATCCATGAAAGGATGTGCTGACATTAGATAGGATTTAAAGGAGGTTCATGAAAATGATTCCAGGAATAAAAGGTTCATTATACAAAGAGCATTTAATGGCTTAGGACCTGTACTCGCTGGAATTTAGAAAAATGAGTGGGGATTTCATCGAAACCTATTGAGTGTTGAAAGGCTTCAATAGAGTAGATGTGGAGAGGATGTTTCCGATAGTGGGGGAGTCTTGGAGCAGAGGGCACAACCTTTGAATAGATGGGCATCCATTTAGAATGGAAATCAAGAGGAATATCTTGAGCCAACAGGTGGTGAATCTGTGGAAATCAATGGCTCAGGCAACTGTGGAGGCCAGGTCACTGAGTATATTTAACATTTTCTTGATTAGCCAGGGTGTGAGAGGTTACAGGGAGAAGGAGGGAGCATGGGGTTGAGAGGGAAATGGATCAAACATGATCAAGTGGCAGAGCAGACCCAATGGGCTGAATGGCCTAATTCTGCTCCCATGTCTTACGGCTTTCAATCTCATTTAGTAATTCTTTTATGTGGCACATTTGCAAATAGTTTTTGAAAGTTCATATATCACATTTTCCTTGGAAACCCTTTCTGTTAAACATCAGAAAGTTTATTTTGGGATGGTTAAACACAACTTGCTTAACCAGATCCATGAAGGTAATCGCTATCAAAATCAAACTTCTATCATCCGTTATTATTTTTAAAACATTCGTTGCCATCAAATTCACTGATCTGTACTTAAGAGTCTTTTTGAATTAGCAATTTTTCAGAATTGAAGCAATACTCCTGAATCAACAGATTACTGGGATATCTTCCTATACTTCCCTCAGAAACTGAGTTAACTCTCACCTGGGTCAATCAATTCACATGCAGCTAGTCTCTTATACACCTCTACATTATCAATTTTTAAGCAAACCAGAATTACAATGACACTGTCCTTTGCAGAGACTCCAGCAGTATCATTTTATTTGGTAAAGACTACAACAAGCACTCTGGGACTATTTCCTGTTCTCTGATAAGCCTATTCCTGTTCACATGGCTATACAACAAATTACAATACAGTAAAATAATGCTATATCTCATGCAATCAGTAAATGTCAGCCTTCTACCTGCTATCATCCAATGTGTGACCAATAGATAACATTAAGCAAACAGATAAATCTGATACAAAATGAAATATACTAGAAGTAAGTTGTAAATCAAACCAGAGGATAATTTTCAGCCTATTAATATACAAACTTACAGAGAAAAAAGAGTAATAACATTATGCCAGTGGTGGAGGCAAATACACTAGTGAAATTCAAGAGACTACTAGACAGGTATATGGAGGAATTTAAGGTGGAGGGTTATATGGGAGGCAGGGTTTAAGGGTCGGCACAACATTGTGGGCCAAAGGGCCTGTACTGTCCTGTATTGTTCTATGTTCCATGTTCTATATTCTGATTTAGCCTCATCTATACTATTAAGTATCGAATACACAGACATCATATAAATTATACCTTAACATAGTCCAACCTACAGGACATTTTTGACAATCCAGTCATTTCATTTGATGATTAAACAGAACTGTTGCTTCAGAATTTCACTTAGATTGAATGCTTATGAAGTGCTGATATTGTTTTATTACTAAAAGGTAAAAACACAAATCTACCTGCAAACCTTTTAAGCAAACTGATTACTTGTGTGGCAAATATCTGATAGATATAGATAGCATTATTTTTATGATAGGTTGGGGAAAAAGCAATGAATGCAGAGACAAGGAGATCAGCATAGCTGCTTTGCAGTCAAATCACCTCAGATATTATTTAACTATCAGTAGTGGTAAAGCTGTCACTGAGATGTAGGATTATTTCACAAAGTCCAAAAATCAAAGTCTCATGAAGGAGTAGCCAAACAGGCAGCGGGAAGCTCAAATCACTGTGCAGTTTTAGCTCACTAAACATCAGCACATGTCTGTGCATACATAGAGGTCTGGTCAACTTTACTTAGTATTCTAGACATAGGATTAAGTTCCTAAAGGGAGAACATATACATACCAGGTGAAAAAAATACCCTCGCTATTACAGACTATATTATGGACAGTTATTTCCCCTCAACCATCAGGCTATTGAATCAAAGGGGATAACTTCACTCATCCAAATGATGAACTAGTTCCACAGCCTATGGACTCTCTTTCAAGGACTCTACAACTCATGATATTTATAGTTTATTTATTATTATTTGTTTTTTTTTCTCTTCTTGTATTTGCAGAGTCCATTGTCTTGTGGACACTGGTTGTTTGTCCTTCTTTGCTGTGTGTGGTTTTTGATTGATCATTTTTTCTTTTTTTTTGTAATTACCATGAATGCCCACAAGTAAATGAATCTCAGGGTAGTATATGATGTCATATTTGTACTTTGATAATAAATTTACTTTGAACTTTTTGAACTAATTATGTAGGATTGTGTTTTAAACAATTGGTTAAGTAAGTATTTTTACCAATCGGGTGTTAAATTTTCCATGTCATAGCTTCAAAAAGATAAGTAAAATGCAAAATACTTCAGTGGGAAAGTTTAAATTAATTTTCTAATTTTCCAGTTCAATGTACATAAAAATCTTGGTTTCTTTTTGCATGCTTGATCGAACACTAAAAGAAGCAACCTTTACAAGAAAGATGTAGGTCATCACAAGGTCATCACTACCTCCTCCCATAGATGCTGTCTGGCCTGCTGAGTTCTGCCAGCATTTTGTGGTTTTATTTATTTCCAGCATCTGCAGATTCACTCATATGACATATTCATAACCAGTTTCAGACACCAATAATTGTTCTTCACAGTTCTTCATATAATTTAACTAATACAAAAAATTACCTCTCATCTCTTCTGCTTAACTGCCTACTGTCTCCCTCTGGTGCCCCTCATCCTTCCCTTCCTCTCATAGTCCACTCTCCATTTCTGTTGGATTCTTCCTCCTTCAGCCCTTTGCCCTTTCCACCAATCATCTGCCAGCTTCTCATTTCACCCCTTCACCATCCATCACATGGTTTCACCTATCACCTTCTAGCTTGCATTCATTCCCCACCTCCCACATTCTTATTCTGGCTTCTTCATCGTTTCGTTCTTGTCCTGATGGAGGATCTCAGCTCAAAACTTCAATTCTTTAATCCTTTCCATAGATGCTGCCTGACCTGCAGAGATCCTACAGCATTTTTGTCTGTTACCCTAGATTTCCAGCATCTGCAGAATTTCTTCTGTTTACGATTTAACTCAGCTATTTAGTTTAACTGCACAGGCGGTAATTTCACAGACTCAAATACTTATAGATTTGAATATGGTTTAGATTAATTATAGACAGTAAATACCACCCAATTTTGTACCACCATATTAATTCCTTCTTGCCCTTTTTATTTCTTGAATACACTAAATTCATCTGTCCAACTTGGTTCTCTGTTCATCAAATGCCATTCAGCGAGTGGAATCTGTGAATGCTGGTAGTTACTTCAGCAAGAAAAACCACTGTAAACCAGTCTAATCTTGCTCCCTCCTGATAATCATGCACTTTCCAGCATGGGTCAAATTAACACAAGCAACTTTAGCTGCCTTTTCTTTCCATTTTCTAGTGCAGAAACAATCAAACTCACCTGTTGATCCAAAACTGGAATAAGCTTGTTCACACAAACCACTTACCAACCAGACTATCAATTGAATTATTATGACATCACAGGGTGCATTTAATCAAATAAATCTTTAAGAGCATTGTCATGCTTCAAAATATGTTTCAACTTCAAAGATCAATGCTGACAGGGCCTAAATTAATAACGTTTCTTGTTTTAAATTGGAAGCCTTTCGATGATTAAAACATATTCAGTCTAACAATGAACATATACACTCATTAGCCATTTTATTATGTATAGCTCTACACCTGCAGATTAATGCAAATATCTAACCAGCCAATCATATGGCAGCAACTCAATGCATGAAAGCATGCAGACATGGTAAAGAGGTTCAGTTGTTGTTCAGAACATACATCAGAATAGGGAAGAAATGTGATCTAAGTAATTTTGACCATGGAATGATTGCTGGTGCCAAACAGGATGGTTTGAGTATCGCAGAAACACTTGATTTTCTTGGATTTTCACACACATCTCTAGAGTTTATAGAGTAAGGTGCAAAAAAAAACAAGAAAAAAAAGTGAGCAGCAGTTCTATGGGTGAAAACACCTTGTTAATGAGAGAGGTCAGAGTTGAATGGTCAGACTGGTTCAAGCTGAAAGGAAGGTGACAGTAACTCAAATAACCACTCATTACAACAAAGATCAAGGTAAATTTATTATCATTGTCATATATGAGGGGTGATTGATAAGTTTGCGGCCTAAGATAGGAGTCAATTTTAGAAAACCTAGCACATTTATTTTTCAACATAGTCCCCTCCTACATTTACACACTTAGTCCAGTGGTTGTGGAGCATACGGATCTTGGACCTTCAGAAAGTGTCCACAGCAGGGGTGATTAATAAGTTCATGGCCTAAGGTGGAATGAGATGAGTTATACAGCTCTCGTTACATGCACATGCAGTTCAACTCTTCAAACTTCCTGCATAATCACTGAAAGTTAATAACTCAACAGGGGTGATTGATAAGTTCGTGGCCTAAGGTAGAACGAGATGAGTTATTGACTTCAAACTTTCTGCATCATCACTCAGAGGTGACCTGCATGTGCAAATAATGAGAGCTGTATAACTCATTCTCCTTCTACCCTAGGCCACGAACTTATCAATCACCCGTCTGTGGACACTTTCCGGAGGTCCAAGATCCATATGCTCCACAACCTCTGGACGAAGTGTGTAAATGTAGGAGGGAACTATGTTGAAAAATAAATGTGCTAGGTCTTCTAAAATTGACTCCTTCTACCTTAGGCCACGAACTTATCAATCACCCCTTGTATGTCACCATATACAAACCTGAGATTCATTTTATTTGCGGACATACTCAATAAATCCATAATTGAATTATAACCGTAACAGAATCAATGAAAGACTGCACCAAGTGGGGCGGCTAACCGTTGTGCGAAAAACTGTGCAAATACAAAAATAAATAATAAAGATAAATAAATACACAACAAATATCAAGATAATGAAATGAAGAGTCCTAGAAAGTGAATCCACTGATTGTGGGAACATTTCAATGATAGGGCAAGTGAAGTTGAGTGAAGTAATCTCTTTTGGCTCAACAGCCTGATGGTTGAGGGGTAATAACTGTTCTTGAACCTCATGGTGTGAGTCCTGAGGCTCTTGTACCTTCTTCTTTATGGCAGCAGTGAGAAGAGTATATGACCTGGGTGGTGTGGATCCCTGATGATGGATACTGCTTTCATGCAAAGCACTCCTTGTAGTGTTACGTACCTGTGACACGTGGCTGGGGTTGAAGCTATACTGGACTTGAGGTAATGGACTTGTGATGGTGGAGTGACGTCATTTTCCCGCCAGTAGAGGTCATGTGACAGGTTTTTTTTGTTTGTTTTTTTTTAAACAGGGTATAAAAGGAGGACCCCTCCCTAAGAGGAGGGGCAGTTCGTGGCTGGATTTGCCATGTTGACTTCATGCCACTGCGTGATTTAATGTTATGACGCAGTTTAGTTGAAAGATGAAGTTTTATCTAATGCCTAAAGTTTAAAAGGTCATTGCCAGCAGTTTCTTTATAATACTGCTAGTTGAGAATCAGTGGAGAGTGAAGATCGGAGTTCGGGAGTTAAAGATCGAGGAGAATCGACTTCGACGGTGAAACAGGTTCGACCTTGTTTGATCCTTATTCGGAAGGAACTCGTTGACTGTTCTCGTGTTAATCCCTGTGAAATAGCAGAAAGGATTGGGAACAGTTTTGTAAAGGAAAGGTCAGTGCCTTTAAGCCGTTACATATCATCTTCGTAAAATTCTTCGTGGGAAAAGTTTGATTTGGGAACCGAAGCAACACGACGTGAAAGAGAATTTAAATTGTCTTAAAAAGTCTCTCCCTTAAATGGACTGTGAGCATTTTGAACTTTTGCAATACTACTTTGAAGAACTGTTTTTGCAACATCGCTTTAAGAACTGTTTAAGCTTCATCGCTTTAAGAACTGTTTAAGCTTCCTTGCTTTAAGAACTGTTTAAACTGCCGCACAGCAGCTGATTTCCGGTTACGTTAGTGATTTGTTTACTTTTGGAGGGTTTGTTTTCAGTGTTTAATAAACGTGTTATTTGTTATATAAACCCCTGCCTAACTCACATATTTATTGTTGCTTGAATCTGTAACAGTAGATATGCTCAAATACAGCAAAGTCTTCACCTTTGATGGACTATGCAATATCCACTACTTTTTATAGGATTTACCATTCAAAGACATTGGTGTTTCCTTACCAGGCTGTGATGCAGCCAGTCAATATACTCGCTACCGCACATTGAGAAGTTTCTCAACAGGGGTCTGCAGAAGAGTTTCTCTGAATGTGCATGTTGAACCTTGAAGTGGATGGTCTACAGCAGCAAAAAACCATGAACATGCAGAAATACACTCAGTGGCCAGTATATTAGGTACCTCCTGTACCCACTAAAAAGACCACTCAGTGTATAATTGGGAGTATTCACTATAAATCTAAGTGCAAAGCTAAACACCTTAACTTTCAAAAATTCATATGAACACAGGACTGTCATAAATACTTATTAGTCTATTGGAGAAAGAAACCCCTGATCATTACCCATCTGACCTATTTCTGACTTTAAAACACTGATGAAGGGTCTTTCGCTTGATGGGCTGTGTTCTTTCAGCATTTCTATTTATGAGTAGGAAAGTAAGTAGTGAAAAAGACAAAGAAGGTATAGAGACACAAAGTGATTGATCAAATATCTGGCAAAGGTAAAGTCAATACAAAAGTATATCAATACAAGTTATGATTGATTCAGCCAGACAGGGCCTGACGTCAGTGGTTGGAAAGACGTTGGAGTCAATTGCTAAGAATGAGGTTATGGAATACTTGGTGACACAGAACCAGTTAAGACAAAGTCAGCAGGGTTTCCTTAAAGAAAAATCTTACCTGACGAACCTATTAGAATTCTTTGAGGACATTACACATAGGATAGAAAAAGGGGATGCAGTGGATGTTGTATACTTGGACTTTAAGAAGGCCTTTGACAAGGTGCCACACATGAGGCTACTTACCAAGTTAAGAGCCCATGGTATTACAGGAAAGTTACTGGCATGGTTAAAGCATTGGCTGATTGGTAGGAGGCCGCAAGTGGGAATAAAAGAATACTTTCCTAGTTGGCTGCTAGTGACTAGCAGTATTCCACAGGGGTTGTTTCTTTTTATGCTGTATATAAATGATTTAGATGATGGAATAGATGGCTTTGTTGCCAAGTTTGCAGATGATGCAAAGATTGGTAGAGGGGCAGGTAGTGTTGAGGAAACACATTTGCACATTTTAATGTAGCTTGTTTTAAAATCTTGTTTGCTTATACTTCTTTGACCTATCATATAAATGCACTTTTGTTTTGGTATTGCATGCTGACTTTAAGGAAAAAACTCTGAATTAAATGATAACAGTTTAAATTGTACTGAGATATAAGTATGCCTACAATTAAAAACCTTTTTTATTTTGATTCTGTGGGTCTGCTAAACAATAGAGGTCACATTTCAATGATGAGGTCATTTATATTCTTAAACACAAATATATATAATAAAATTATATAAAATTTTGCAATTTTAATGGAAACCAGATTATAATCCTATTTTCAGAATCAAGTAAAGCAGTTGCTAAGCACAAGCATACCAGCATATCCAGAAAGCATATAGTTCGTACTGCCAAAAAAGCCACCAATCATTTTCAGTTCTACAAAATTGTTTGTCCAAGAATGTGAAATGTTCTTAATGTTCTTAATGGTCCAAGAACCATTAAGGAATTCAGCGCAGGTGGTCCAGGACCTATGTATTTTCAGTTTCCCTTCAAAATGGAAAGACAAGCTCGTAATATCGATTGTGCCGGGGTTGGTGGTGGAGGCAAATACATTAGGGGCCCTTAGGAAACTCCTAGATAGGCACATGGATAAGAGAAATGGAGGGCTACAGCATGTGGAAGGAAGGGTTAGATTTATATTGGAGTGGGTTAAAAGGTCAGTATAATATTGTGGGGCTGAAGAGCCTGTACTATGCTGCTATGTTTTTCTCCCTAAATCAGTACATAATTATGGAGAGAGATGTAGAACACAAAGAATATGTTACTTAATGTTTTTAAGACAAAACCAATTTTATAGTTTTGAAAATATTCTGTGTGCTTGTTATTTTCAATATTATCTTCCAAGACATTTGATTTTTGCAACACAACTGTGTAACAACTATGTTTTGTTTACTGTATTTGCCGTTACATGCAGCAATTGAAAAACCCTAGGTGAGGCATCCAGGTGATACAGTTTGTGTTGTGTTTGTTCATCACAGGGAACTTATAGGTTTATATGGTCTATAGATAGATAGATAGATAGATAGATAGATACTTTATTCATCCCCATGGGGAAATTCAACTTTTTTTCCAATGTCCCATACACTTGCTGTAGCAAAACTAATTACATACAATACTTAACTCAGTAAAAAAATATGATATGCATCTAAATCACTATCTCAAAAAGCATTAATAATAGCTTTAAAAAGTTCTTAAGTCCTGGAGGTAGAATTGTAAAGCCTAATGGCATTGGGGAGTATTGACCTCTTCATCCTGTCTGAGGAGCATTGCATCGATAGTAACCTGTCACTGAAACTGCTTCTCTGTCTCTGGATGGTGCTATGTAGAGGATGTTCAGAGTTATCCATAATTGACCGTAGCCTACTCAGCGCCCTTCGCTCAGCTACCGATGTTAAACTCTCCAGTACTTTGCCCACGACAGAGCCCGCCTTCCTTACCAGCTTATTAAGATATTACAGTTTCCAAGGTTGACATAGCCGGAGGTGGTAATGAGGATAAGCTCTCACTACCTATAAAGTGCTGCCCACCTAGGAGTAGGAAAACTCTGATTTTAAAACCTCTACTGCCTTGCGGCCACACCAAATCATGGGAAAGGCTAAGGGAGTAAACCCTGAGAAGAAATCTGGAGCCGGAGTCCCGTAGGCGGTCAATAGGGAGGACTTCATCAACCTATTGTCCGGCAACTCCTGTAGCCGAAGAGGCCACCATGTGTAACGATCTTCGTGCCAGTAGATCCTGACCTCCGAGGCCGAGAGAGTGGGACTGTCTCTGTGCTAAGGCTTTTTCACGATAATATCTTTCACGCACAGGTCCTTGTGTTGCGCATCTTCGTCTTCTTTCTCTCATCAAAAGTCCTACGGCGATGGGAGAGCAGCGAACCAACAGGTGGAGATGACCACTGAGTTGCAGTTGCAAACCAGCATGTAGGCGACCCTTGGACAGATGGTCGTTCTCCTCTGAACCCAGGGCAGTAGGGGAGTCTGGCAGCATCCAGGGTGACTGGGCAGCCCTTTTTAGGACAGCGCTGCCCACCCTGTAATCAGGGAGGGGCCTAGAAAAGGTGGCCTAAACATCGCCTGCCCTAGATCATCCAGCCAGTTAACCGCGACTGACGGATCACCCAATCATTGCGGTCGAAATCAAAAGCAAAAGAAGCCTCAAAAGTCATATGCGTGCCCACAGACACTGATTGCGCAACACATTCGTCTTCCTCGGACTTCGAGAGACTACTACTACTATTATAGGTAATGACTTGCAAAATCACCCCCCCCCCCCCCAGATTAAACACAACAATTTCTCTCTTAAAAGTAATGCATTCCAAAACAAGGCCTCCAAATGTGTGTAAGTGTGACAATTACACTGGAGATTTTTCAAATATTGGAGCTCTCAGTTAAGATTGCCAATTTAGTGCATGAACCATAGGTACCAATCTTAGTCAGGATGTTAGTGGCAGTAAGCTCATTAAATTCACTTTTACCCTGGTTTACCTCAAGATAGGGTTTGCTTATTCCTGATTGTTTTTAAAAGAGTTTCTTTCTAAGTAACCCTGCAATATGAATGGTAAAGATGATGTTAACAATTGACAATGGAGAAGAAAAACTTCTGAAAGTAGTGCTTTTCTGTATATACCAATGGTTAAATGATAAAATCACAAAATCAGAAGATAGTCAGAAAGCCAGTTTGAACCTCCTTTGTCTTTCATAAAGACCATGGATCATCTTTAACCTTAACTCTACCTTCTGATTCAATCCTCATATTCCACAATTCCTTAATGATGACTTGGAACTACATTCCTTTCTATTCACCTAAAAGTTCAATTCTTTGTTGATTTTCATAGTCTTTTCAAACAGTTGCGGGAAGTTTGCTTTCAAGTCAAGTACATCAAATGTGCATTTTCTATAGATTTTGTATTTGGATTGTGCTAAGATGTTGTATTTGACAAAAAGTTTTGAGATTCCAATCCCAATATGTCATCAGCACAGATTGTATCTCTTTTGAGATGTGTGAGTGCTGATGACGCATTTCAAATTCACTTGACAATGGTGCATTATTAAAAAAATCTTTGCAAGTCATTTGCTATAAACCACTACACTACGCATAGCTAACCTTTTAGAGCACCAACATCGAAGCATCAGTCACTAAGTCCACACAATAAATTAAGCAAATTTATTGTGCTCCAAAACAAATTATCTCACATATTCATGTGAAAACAGACCAAGGACACAAACTATACCATCATTGTTAATACTTGCCACTGGCCTAAATAAATCAAAGTATGAATATATGTATTATACCAATCAAGCACAACTTACGTGCTCTGACCTGATCCAGACACTCTTCAAATCAATGTTTCTCAGTTCAGTCATTGGAAAATGTGTTGTTAGTGCAAATATATGTCATACTTTTTGTTTAAGGTCATCCTTTCTCTAACTGTTCAAAACAAAATCAAGCTACTTCTGACATCAGATCATGTCTTATCAGATAAAGTATCTTCTGAAAGATGGCTCTTTGGCAGGAAGCAAAGAGTGAGGAAAAAGGGGGCCTATTCTGGTTGGCTGCTGGTGACAAGTGGTGTTCCGCACGGGTCAGTATTGGGACCACTTCTTTCACATTATACATCAACAATTTGGATGACAGAATTGATGACTTCGTGACCAAGTTTTCAGATAATACAAAGATGGGTAGAAGGGCAAGTAGTGTTGAGGAAGCAGAGAGTTTGCAGAAGGACTTGGACAGATTGGGAGAATGGGTAAAGAAGTGAAAAATGAAATATAGTGTAGGGAAGTGACTAGACATGCACTTTGGTAGAAGAATAAAGGTGTAGAATATTATCTAAATTGGGAAAAAAATCAAAAATCAGAGAAGCGAAGGGTCTTGGGAGTCCTCATGCAGGACTCCCTAAAGTTTAACTTGCATGTTTAATTGGTGGTAAGGAAGGAAAATGCAATGTTAGCATTCAATTCAAGAGGATTAGAATTTATGAGCAAGAATTTGATGCTGATGGTTTGTAAGGCACTGGAGTATTGTAAGCAATTTTGGGCCCCATATCTAAGAAAAGATGACAGGGTCCAGAGGAGGTTCACAAGAATGACTCCAGGAATAAAAGGGTTAATGTGTGAGGAGCATTTGATGGCTGGCCCTGTACTTACTGAAGTTTAAAAGAATGAGGGGATCTCACTGAAACCTGTCAAATATTGAAAAGCCTAGACAGAGTGGATGTGGAGAGGATGTTTCCTCTTGTGGGGGAGTTTAGGATCACAGGGCACATCCTCAAAATAGAGGGACATCCATTTCAAACAGATTTGTGAAGAAATTTCTTTAGCCAGAAGGTGGCGAATTTGTGAAATTCACTGCCATAGACAGCTGTGGAGTAAGTCATTGAGTATATTTAAAGCAACGGTTGATAGTTCATGATTCATCAGGATGTCAAAAGTTACAGGGAAAAGGCAGGAGAATGGGGTTGAAAGAGATTTTTTTAAAAATCAGCCGTGATGGAATGGCTGAGCAGACTCAATGAGCCAAGTGGCCTAATTCTGCTACTGTATCTTATGATCTCAAACATTAATGTGGTTTTCAAATCAGAAGCAAGCTGATTGATTGAAAGTGCATACCCAATTCTATTTTATTTATGTGTTTTTCTAAACTTTGAGATGTTTAATGGTTATTTTCAAAGAAATTCTACCCTACTTCTTCAATATTTCCCTCAAAAATGTGCTAGCTGTTTTCCTTTCTTCCAGCAACATAATCTGAGTGTAAAACTATATCACTGTGCTATAACACTCAAGGATTAAAATATTTAAATTATGTGCAGAAGAAATAATAAATTTCTGCGTACATTTTTCAGTTATCACCAACCATTTCTTAATCATGCAAGTTGTGCAGGAACCTACAGGCTGTAAAAAACTAATCAATGGAATGCAAGTTCCACTTACATTTCTGTTCTGACACATTTCATCCTTTACTGTGTCCACAAAGATTTAATTAAGACTTCTCTGCTTCAAGAATGGTTCTGAATTCAGTTTCTCTCAAGCAAATCTTGTCTTTTCTCAATGTCCTCTTTACTGGCACTATGAAATAAGAATGAATGGTGCTAACTAAACAACCTTCAGTCAAATTATCTTTTACTGAATACAGAGGCTGACGTTAAATCTCCAACTGAAGAGAAATTTCAAATATGACACTCACTGCACACTGACTGGAAAAAGTTACTTGCAGCCCTGTGTGCTGCCGCTTGTCTGCTAAAGTATAATCTACCTGAATCATTTCCCCCTTCCTTTTAGATTGCAAACTCTGATAAATCCATTGCTTTATATTAGAGGTCAAAAACCACTGAGAGAATCACCGGGGTCTCCCTCCCTGTATTTGTGACATTTATCAGGAATATTGTATACAAAGTGCCCAAAGCATTGTTGAGGACCCCCACCAGTCATCCCACAATTATTTTGACCCACTGCCACCAGGATGGAGTTACAGCAGCATCAAAACTAAGACTGCCAGACTGGGTAACAGCTTCTTTCCTCAGGCTGTGAGGCTAATGCCACCACTGACGTCTCATCAGTACGACAGCAAGCTGTTTACTGTTTACCTGTACTACACACCACACACATTTAAAATTATTTTTATTAACTTATTAGCGGCAATATTTTGTTTTATGTGCTATGTGATTTGTATTGTAGATGCACCCTGGTCTGGAGGAATGTTGATTCACTCAATTGCATATACGTACAGTCAGATGACAATGAACTTGAACTTGTATAGTAGAGGTCAACGGCTCCACAAGATATTAAGACAGGATTCAATCTCACCAAGTTAATGAACAATATTAAACAGAAAAGAAATGCAAGTTCTGTGCAGAAGTATGCATCGTTACTTCTCAATAAAATCAACAGTTTAATGCTGTCACAGAAATGAAGCAATGCATTTTCAGCTCAGTTAAACTGACAACTGTTCTTGATGAATAGTGATGAACATAGCTGTAGTCCACAAGACTTTTTAGCTTGCACTGCTTGTTGACACCATATGGCGAAATCATTGCAATAACTTCAAGTAATGATCTTCAAAATAGCTAAGATTCCATGTAAAAAAACCTACCAAAAATGTGAATTTCGTCAAGCTTAAAATGCTGCAATTTCAAATATAGTTCCATAACCTGGGGATCATTACTGATCAGCATCTTCATGAAGTTCAGAGTATTCATCAAACAATTCCCAGCCATTAATCAATCATGCTTTCACAGAAAATTATGGCTCTATAAAAAGAAATTCTCCCTGAAAGTTAATTATATAAAAAGCTGTAGAATTGAAAGCAAAGCCACATAAAATTTTAGATTATATTCATGATCAATGGCATTTCCATAAAGAGTAAGAGGGAAGCATTTTTAATTTTATACATGGTATAATAGCTTTCCTTTTTGTGCACTATGTTCAAGGGTATCCTAGGCTAAAGTGAAAAGTCAAGATGTGGTTTCTCAATTAACATAATCATGTTCGAAGCAGACCTTCTTACTCAACACAATCGTATGAAATTATAATTTTCATATTATCACCTGATGTGAACTGATTGGCGTGTATGGGGTGTCCAGGGAAGGGTAGCACCTCTGATGATGGGGCCTGTTGTGTCCATTCTGGGGCAGCTCACTCACATTTGGTCCCCACTGGACACTCTGCTGTCACATGGCTCCAAATAGCTGTTTGCATGTGACAGCAGCCACACCCCAGTACACTGCTTTAACAGATGGGCCAAACCAAATGAGGATAGCAGGCAGACTAGGTGAATGAGATCAACTGTGAGAACCAATGGCCAGGAAGGTGGTCCTGCAATGCTTCATGGAGATCAAAGGGCATGCCAACACAGAAGTCATGGTCATCCACTACAACCACGGAAGACCCCAGATGAAATGACCAGTTGTACCACAGGATCCAGTCTTCCAAGGTCAAGAGTAGAACTGCCCAGTGCAAGAGCTTTTCCACTTAAAATCTTTCCACAGAGGTTTCTACCATCAGATACAACAGACAACCAATCACTTGATGTGACAAAAAAAGCTAAGTACGGGTATTAAACATCAAATTTATAGGTAAAACATATTTTAGCATATTCCACAAAATTGTGAAGAATGAACTCAATGGTATTTTTCCCATTCCATGTCTACAGGTTTTTGCAGAACCTTTCATTGTTTATATGCAACATACACAAAATGCTGGAGGAACTCAGCAGGCCAGGCAGCATATTTGGAAAAGAGTGCAGCCAATGTTTTGGGCCAAGACCCTTCAGCACTTTTTTTCTCTAGTCCTGCTGAAGGGTCTCGGCCCAAAACATTGTCTGTACTCTTTTCCATAAGTGCTGCTTGGTCTACTGAGTTCCTCCAACATTTTGTGTATGTTGCTTGGATTTCCAGCATCTGCAGATTTTCTTGTTTATGATTGTTTTATTTATTGCTACTTCTTAGACACTCCTTTGGGAGAGAAAGATAACTTGTTTCTACTCCAGTTCTATGGTTTCTGAAGTAGCTGATGAAACTAAAGTGGAGTCCACAGATTCTGACAGCAGTGGAGTAGGAGGTTCTTGATGAGATTACTGGATAGTTTAGAAATTATCACGAATGTAATCCAGCAGAAAAGATATAAGTAGTGTATTCATTTCATTATATATTATTCCACAAAGTTTTTGCTAACAGTGGCACAGCAGTGTTAATGAAAAAAGCTGAAAAATCTCAATGCCACTCATGCTGATACTCCATTTTGGGCACCAAATAGAACAGGAATTCACATCAGTCAGTGGGAACTTCACATGTTTTTCAGAACAGGTTTGTAAATATAGTTAAACCTTTTATTTTGCTTAACTGGTGAATCTTTTGTTGTGATATAGCTTGGAGTATGCCTGCTTCAAGAATCTGGTATCAGGCACACAAACAAAGTGACCCGTCCATTAGAGGTGGCTGAGTATAATTAGGACTCAGTGCTGGGCATGTTAGCCTGGGTGAAGACACTGATTTATCCTGCCAGTAGGCATGGAGGGCTTTGCCAAGACATAATTAGAAACAAGCTCCAGGGCTTGAAGTTGCTGATGTTAGTACATCAGTGTCTCAGAAGCATGGGAAGAAAGTGTATGCAAGGATTAGGAAGCTAAAATCAAACAGGGCCCTTGAGGATTATAAAGAAATTAGAAAAGAACGCAGGAAAGGAATTAGTAGACAAGTCATTGGCAAGTAGGAATAAATAGGATTAAAAAAAGTCCCAAGACATTCTATACCAATATTAAAAGCAAGGTTAAAACTGCTTGGAGGCAGAGGATGTGGACAAGGTCTTAAATGAGTATATTGCATCAGTGAGGCAAAGGAAATGGAGGGCAGTGAGATCAGTGTGAAGCATGCTAATATGCAAGTGCATTTTGAGATAAAGAAAGAGGTAGCGTTCCCTCAAGAACCATTAAGATGAATAATTCTCCAAAGCCTGTTGGTAAAACTTCAAATGGTGATGATGAGACTAACAGGAGTGAGGCAGATCAACTGGCTTAGTGGTGTTGCGACAACCACCTCACAATATCAGCAAGACCATGGTATTGATTGTGGACTTCAGGACGGGGAATTTGGGAGAACATACACCAGTCCTCATTAAGAGTCACTGGTGGAAAGAGTAAGCAGCTTCAAGTTATTGGTCAACAACATCTCAGAGGATCTATCCTGGCCAAACTATGTGGACCTCTATTAGTCAGGTCGACTATGGATGTTGCATCTTAGATATCGAAACTGATATGTAAGGCAGGGCAATACAATATGCATAGCAAGCTGTTGCCCATGCAGCAGGCTGCCCCTCTCCATACAACTGATGAATCCAAAGAAATGGCAGAAACCAATAAAGTTTGGCACCAGTGGCACTACAGGAGTTGCCAGTCAGCACTGAACTCAGCATAGGATTGCCTTAGGGACTCCAGCTCTGCATTTTTTTCCCCTTGGAATTTACTCCCAAAGCCTTCCCTGTGAGTAGGTATAGCCGCAAAACAACTAAGGTTTGATATCAGAGTTTTCCTTCTCCTAGATGAGCTGCCAACCATAGCTGATGAGCCTTATCTGCCCTGAGCGACTGGTCTGAAAGCACCAGTAACCTGCTTTTGCCTCTTCTCCGTTAATAGAAATGGTTCCGCCAGGCTTAATAGCTAAACCACACATGAAGTACAAAAGTTGAACTTGGTTGTCAGATGCTATTTGAGATGCATGTCATTGAGTACATCTAATAGGTATTGGGAACTTATCCTCTCTACTCCTTCTCCCCCCACCAGGCTGTGACAACCTTAAGGAACCTGGGCCCACTACATTGAATCAATCACGAAGGCGGCACAATAGCTACTATGTTTGAGGAGATCTGGTATATCACCAAATTTTCAAAAGATGTACCATGGAGAGCATTCTGATTGGTTGCATCATCACTTGGTCTGTAGCCTCCAATGCACAGGATCAAAAGAGGCTGCAGAGTGTTTCAGACTGAGCCAGCTCCATCACTCACCTCTGGACCATCTGGACAGTAAAGACAACTATGTTAGACTATTGTTTATTGACTACAACTCTGTCTTCAATATTATAATTCCCAGCAAACTCATTATCAAACTACAAGACCTACTACACCTTCCTCTGTAACTAGATCCTCAACTTTCTGACTAACAGCAACACTTTCAACACTGGCACCCCACGCAGCTACGTCCTCAGTCCCCTACTCATGACTGCATGACCTCATTCTGCTCGAAATTTCTTTTCTTGTAGATGATATCACCATAGTGCTCTGTATCTCAAATACAGGGAGGAGATAGAAAATATGATATCATGACACCAACCTTTCCGTAAATGTTAGGAAAAACAAAAGTGATGTTCATTGACTTCAGAAAGAGAGATGTTGCAAATGCTGCTGTTTTCATCAATGGTGCTGAGGTTGAGAAGGTTAAAGCTTCAAGTTCCTAGGAATGACCATCACGAATCTTGGTCCAACCACATAAATGCCAAGGCCTATAAAGTTCACCTATACCACCACCTCCTCAAGTGACTAAAGAAATTAGGTATGTTCCTGTCAACCCTTACCAACCTTTAATTAATGCACCATAGAAAGCATTCTATCTGGATGCAACACAGCTTGATATGGCAACTGCACTGCCCATGACCACAAGAAGCTAGAAAGCTGCACTGCCCATGACACAGCTCACAGGACATCTTCAACACAACCCTCCACCACCCACCCCCCCCTCACTTTTATAAGAAAAATGGTTCCCCAGTACGATAAGATGGACTCTTGACCTCACATTCTACCTCATTATGATCTTGTACTTTTGACCTTAGTCTACCTGCACTGCACTCTCTCTTAACTGTAGCACTCTTTTCTGTATTCTGTTATATTGTTTATAACAGTATATATTGTTTTACTTGGTTCCACAATACAGATTTAATCTGTATGCAAGACAAAATTTTCACTGTACAAGCTACAATAATAACCCAATCAATGAAACACAACTTCGTCGTTCCTTTAGCTGTGCATTATTAACTTACTTTAGAAATGTATTAATGTTTGTCTTTGCACTGTGTTGCTGCCACAAAACACATTTCATCTCATGTGTTGATGGTAATAAATCAATACCCATTTTGATTCTAAAGCTGCTCCTGAAGAACTATTTCACTGTGGTTTGAATGCCAACCTATTTATCATTAGAGTACTGATGTGGTGGATCTCATAACATAAAAACAAAACACTGCACATACTGATAATCCAAAATAAAAATAGAAACCACAGAAAATACTCATTAGCTCAGGCAGCATACATGGAGATGAAAATTAGTTAATCTTTCATGTCAAAGATATAGGATTACCGTTTGTCTCCAAGTCAGAAAAAATTCAATACTATTGAATTAAAACCTGCTTCAACTTTTAATTCTGAAACATTACTGTGAATTAGAAACATGTCAAAACTTCATGTAAACAGTATTTTGTTTGAATGTTCTTTAAACCAAATTCTAGATCTCCTGGAGCCAATGAACAATACTATTAACAATAATTGAAGTTGCAGCTGACAATAGGTTGGACTGATGGCCAAAAGAAACCCATTTTATCAGATCTTAGTATCAAACACTAACCTGTGCTTTTACAAGGCAGTTATCTAATAATTCCAAACAAGAGAAAATCTGCAGATGTTGGAAATCCAAGCAACACACACAAAATGCTGGAGGAACTCTGCAGGCCAGGCAGCATCTATGGAAAAGAATACATTCGACGTTTCAGGCCAAGATCACACTTGCTTCTCAATGTCCGACCATATGTATTTCCCCTTCTGTGCATTAACTGAGGACATCTTGATGCAACTCCCATGTGCCCATGCAGAAAACAATCTGTCATAACTGATTTATACTACCATGATTTAGCTGTTGGTAACCTTGTATAAAAGAATGATCAAGAGTAATAAAAGGCCCTTAAAACATGAACTGATGGATTTCTGTGGATTTAAATACCCGAGTTCAGAGCTTTCAGGTTTGTCATACTTATTTGACAGGACAAGTTAGGGCCAACATCTCATTTAGCACATTTCAATGACAATTAAATTCTCACAATATGTACTTGCATTGAGGGATTAAATATAATCTAAGAGAGACAAATCTAACATTGTGTTCAGTGAAAGCAAGACCACGAAAGTATCCAATGCAACTTGGTTGCCAAATAAAATTCCATTCCAAAATTTCAATATAGCTTAAGGTGGAAGAATTACTGCATTGTCAGAGGTGCCACCAGGACAATAAATTAATCCAAGTTTGTATCTGATCTTTTGGTTCAGATGGACATTAGTGCTCCCACAGCTTAAATGATTGTCAGAAAATTCTCCGTGTGCTCCAAAACAAAGCATTACCAAAACAATGATCTACATTTTTTGTATAACTGACTACAACAAAAATAATTTACTATTGTTACAAACCCCGTAACTGGGTGTCTTACCAGCAAAGATAGGAGTAGCTGTTGAAGTCTGATGATACTATTTTTAACAGTATTTATTAGTAAAAATACACAATCAATGCAAATATACAGATAATATACGTCGTCAATACTAAATCTAAAAGTGCGGGTATAATAATAATCAATAAGAAATAAGCTCTATCGTTGTGTAAGCGATAATGAATTGTCCGATGGAAATATAAAGTTCAGTTCAGTTCATACAGTCTGCCGTTGTTGCTGATCACCGTGTGGCAATTGTTGGAGGGAGGAAGAGAGGGGGAGAGGGGGAGGGGGAGGGGGAGAGGGAGGGGGAGAGGGAGGGGGAGAGGGAGGGGGAGAGGGAGGGGGAGAGGGAGGGGGAGAGGGAGGGGGAGAGGGAGGGGGAGAGGGAGGGGGAGAGGGAGGGGGAGAGGGAGGGGAGAGGGAGGGAGAGGGGAGGGGGAGGGGGAGAGAGAGAGGGGGAGAGAGAGAGAGAGAGAGAGAGAGAGAGAGGGGAAAGGGAGAGGGAGAGGGAGAGAGAGAGAGAGAGAGAGACTTGCCGACTTTCCTTGTTACGATCTTGATCCGTATCCGTCCTTTAGCTAGACCATTCCGTGGAGGACTAGTCACCCAGGCAAGGGTGGACACACACACAAGCCCCCCACCGGTCTCGTAGAGTTTCTCCTGGTGTGTCTGAGGGGTGTTCCCCAGACCCAACTTTTATCCTCACTCACGGGGTCTCAGATGTCAATCAGGTTGGGATGATGCAATCCCTCAACCAGACCACTTTGGTTGCCCCCTGAGGGGTTTCAATGAATAGTACAGTACTCAATACACAATTCCTCCTTCAAGAGACAATAGCAGTAATCCCTCTCTTTGTCAATAGGAGACATTCCACCTTGTCGTGTATTCTGCGTTGTCTATAACAACTGCCTTTGCTGTGATCCTGCGTCTCTCTCTCTCTCTCTCTCATTACTGACATGATGTATACCTCTCTCATTTCCTGGGTATCAGACCCGAAATAATTGCGATTTTGCGATTCTCAGAAAGGGGGGGGGGGCGACTTTGCTCCCTTCATTCATAACACTATAAGCTAAATATCTTGGTATATTTGCTTCATAAATGCAAGTCATTTGTTTTTAAAGAAATGTTGACAGAAAATAAAATTTCACCATCTTAAAGCAATTAAGTACAGCTCTCAATACAGGGAAATGAAGCGTCATTCTCTTGAGGCTGGAGAATACTTGTACACCTACAGAATATTTTTTTATTGTATTAATATTATTTCATGACCTGTATGTGATACATGTGTTGTGTTTTGCACCTCAGTCCCTAAGGAATGTTGCTTTGCTTAGCTGTATACATGTGTACAGTTGGATGACAATAAACTTGAACTTGAACGAGAGCAGAGGCAGATAAAGCAATATTGAACCATGTGGGGAAAATTCTGCAAACAAGAGTGACTTACCAAGGAAAGAAATTGGAGACTAATTGGAGGTCCATGCGGCAAATCACATCTTTTTATTTTGCCAAAGTTATACAGACATAGCTTTCACCAAACATACTCAGAAATAAAACAAATATTTCAAGGTCTTAGATTACAGCTATTATGACAATACACTCAACACTTACATAAGCTTCAATATGAATAGAAGTTATGTTTAATGTTTAAAGCTTTATATAGTAAAATCAAAATTATTTCCAACATTGTATCACAACTGCTTGATTTTTTTTACAATAAGTTCAAACTCAAATTAAATGACATAAGAAGCTATTGAAGAACTACATAAGAATGCAAGAAACGTGAGAAACAGAAAATACTAAAGACATTCATCCAGACAACCACAATGGAGAGAAACATAATTATCAGTATAATCTTGGGTATAATAATGAATCTTTACAGTTTAAGCTTAAACAATTAATTTTTTATGTCAGCACTGAAAATATATTCAATAGATGAATAGGACAAATACGACAGCTCTGTAGCGGGTTGAGGTGGAGACTATGAGTGCATGCAAGAGAAACATCATAATGAAACAAAAGATGAGATTGCAAGAGGTGTAATTAATTACAACAGAATTGCAGAGATCAGAACCAGAGGTTAGAGGACATGAAGGCTGGAGCTTGTGACAAACATGCGGCAAAAATGTCTCAAAGTTTCAGAATAGCCTAATATGCAGTGAGTCTATATAGACTGTACCGACTTATACAATATACAAGAGTCTATATACAAGTCCTATACTGTGAAACAAATTATTTGCACAGCACAACTAATGGCAGCAAGTTATTTATATTCTTTTAACATAACTGTATGAAAACAATTGACAAAAGATACAGAAATCAAAAAACTGGAAATGTAATTGGCAAACCATCAAATTATATAAATCCTTTGAAAAATATTGAATTTTCAAAAGAATCTTCAGGAATAAAAGCTCCAAATAACATAAAAGCTATTGCATAACCTGTGAAGATTCATTTTAGCCAATATTGTACTGGTAATTACTTACAAAAGAATTTAATTTAATTATTTACAAAATAATTATCTTCATGCTTCTATGTACAAAAGGTAAATACCTCATAAACATTAGGACTTTTTTAACATTCCATAAAAACAGATCTTCCTTTATATATGTAGATAACACCAATTAAGTCTGAAAATTCCAATATATAGTCACTTCATTATTTTTACAAAATACAGCTGACTTACATTGAAGCATTACCTTTTTGAATAAACTCTTCTTGGGCTTCCAGCCAGGTACAGGTTGTCAATTTTATCCAACCTTTAGATGACAAACTCTGCCATCTTCATCAGGGATGATGCCTGGGCATGTCCAGCCTGGTGGTGTATAATACCCCCTTCATCAGACCCTCTTGATTAGTTAGTCCTCACTCAATCAGGTTTCCTCATCCAATCGAATTCCAGTTCTTACTTAAAGTGAGATTCTTGACTTTGTTAAAATTCTTTTTCTCTAGTTTTATTTCATTGTCTTCCTTCACCATGGGTCCCAAAAAAACATTAACACAGCACAGCAGTTTTGTGCCAAAATCAATCCTATGGCCATTGCGAATGCAAAGTTCTGCTACCATCCACTTCACCAGGTAACCCAAACGGATACAACTCCTGATGCTCTTTGATGCACCAATATACGCTGCTCCACATTCACAGAGAATTCTGTAAACGCCAGTCCTCATCTTTGACCTGCATAAACTGTGATTTGAGCTTCCTTACGGGTTTTTGAATGGCATTAATCTGGTATTTCTTCAGGATTCTGGCAATCCTTCCAGAAACCGTGGAAATATAGGGAATAATATATTATCTTTTTATACAAATGTTAACATTGGCCTAGAGGTTGAAAAGGAGCAATGAGCAAACAAAGCTAAAATAGGTTACTATGGCTTGCTGAAGCAAAAGTAAAGCTGATGGTATCATGATTTGCTTTCACTTTAATACTTAAATAACTTTGCAAACCTTGCCATTCTGGTTTTAATTCCACAAGTATCTTTAATATTCAAAATCTCAATCATGAATGCATAAATATACACTCATCAACACACAAACCAAGATAATCAATACTCACATTACTAAAAACTACATTCTGTTTTGCTCAGGTAATCATTATCAGTATTTTATAATCATGAGGGAAATTGTAAATTTACAAGATTTCTAGATACTTAAAAGAAAGGAACGATGTATGCTTCTTACTTTTGGAATGTGGGTTTTCTGCATTCCTTATATTATCATTAAGTCTCGATAATATGTTGCCTATGACAAAAACACAAGAAAATAGCAGGAATAGGCTATGGCATGTCTCAAGTCTGCTTTGCTGAACAATATAATCATGGCTGATATACCTAGGCTTCAACCCCTTCTCTAGGCTATCTCGCCATAACTCTCAGTTCCCCAATATTTCAAGAATCTATCTCATCTTGAAATACTTTCAATGATCTAGATTCCACAACCTTTGAAACAGAGAATGTCAGAGATTCATTACACTCTGTGAAAATAAATTCTTAAATGATCACTTCTCATACCTTGTAACAAATCCTGTATCGATAAATTCAATGGGGATTTCATTATCAAAATTGCACAAAGATGTGGATTTCTTAAAATTTACTTCCCAACTAAGCTGATGTACAGATGAAATTGTTGCTTCCATTTTAGCATTAAAGCTGAAGTGTACTCCAATTTCATTTCACTAGGTCTGACTCAATTTTTCATTGTATATGGTATATCATGCCTCCTTTCAGCAGAAAGTATGTTTTACAAGCTTTATAAATTTATCATCTCTAATTTTCAACCAATTGACTTGCAAAACTACTCCTGTAAGTCCAGTGCTATATCAAAATAACAGCTACTGAAAGTATCAACATCATTTTTGCTGGGTTGTGTACTACATTCAATTCAAAGATAATCATGAAATGTTTCAAAGATATACTTCACTAAAACTGCAATGCTGACAAGTATTAGATGTATCAAAATAATACAAACCTAGGTCAGAATTCTGGCCATCTTACCAAGTTTCTGGTTAAGATAGCGTCTGCATACAATGCTCCTTTGGTCTACATCTTCTAGATACATCATGAAAACATTATTTCACTTCTTTAAAGTGTTTTACATTTGTTTTTCATCTTGAATATGATTCTGGAACTGTTGGAACCTGTGATTTGTAGTTTGGAAATCATTTGGATGTTTCAGCAATCTGCAGACTCTCAGGTGATTCCAGGAGGCAGGGAAACATACGGGAACCTCATGGTGAGAAGCTGCAAGCTGATGTTTGACTCCACTTTGCAGATTAAAACTTCCATTATTTGCTGATTAAAGTGACAAGGGAGACTGAAACAACGGCTGCCTGCCTTTTTATCGTTGGGGGACTGTTCTGCTGCTGGAAAGGGAAGACAGCCTTTTTATCGCTGGTAAGATCACTGCTAGAGAGAGGGAGAATGTTGCACAGGTTGTCTGCATTTTGGATGCGGACTTGGACTGTGGACTTATTTTCAATCTTATGGTTGTAACTCTCAGGCACAGCCAGCACATATTCTGGCCCTGCCAAATTGAGAAATCTCGTTTGTGTGGATGCTGCGTGATGTGTTGCCCAGTTACAAATTTGCGCCGCAAAATATCAGACAGTACACCATATGCAATTAAATGATTGAACTTTATAAATTTTAATAAAAAGTAAAAGGGCCCATTTTAAGGAAAAAGTCTATTGCGTATCGTTGGAACTCACTGTTCATTCATTTGTTCCCGTTGACCTCCAAGTGTAGCCGGCTTTCGGACCCTCGCTCCTCAGTCCACTCCGTCCAGTGATCTTCCAACTCTCTCCATTCGCATCCTCTCTCCCCCACTCCCTGACAAAAAAAAGGACTGCGAAAAACCCGACTCCCAGACACACAAGAAAGCACAACATTTCCTCATTGGCTAACCCCTGCATTCCAAAGCCCCGTTATCTCAAACCATAACCCAAACATTGCTGCTACAGAGAAACCATTTCCTTACTTGTGAAACATTACAGAGAAGCCATTACATTAGCCTTAGCAGTGAAACCTTACAGTGTATTACATGGTTTTCTGTATTGTGCTTTTCGCCTGATCTTTCATGCGTCTTTGTGTGCAGGAGAGGGGGACTGAGGAGGAGTCAACTGGGGGGGGGGGGGGGGAGTTGATGTGCTTGCACCATTTTTGTTTATATTTTTGTGCAGGGAGGAGTTCTTTGGGGGTTGATGATCATGCTGCTGGTCTTTCCTGATTTCATGGCTACCTGGAGTAAAAGAATTTCAGAGTTGTATATTTTGATCATAAATGAACCTTTTGAGTTTCAGAGATGACCAGAAAGCCATCTCAGGCGTATAGTGGCAATTCGGACCAAACTTGAGTCAATGGGGGATGCACAGCAGCTGTGGCAGGACTTGAATGCTATTACCTCTTACAAAGTAAAAGCAAACAACACAGGTGACAACAAAGCTTCACTCCTAGATAAATTCAATGTCTTCTATGCTCACTTTGACCATCAAAACATGGAGGAACATTCAGAAACTCCCACAGCCCCTGATGACCCTGTGATTTCAATATCTGGAGGCTGACATGGGAGCATTCTTCAGAAAGCATCTGGCCTAGCTGTGGGACATAGCCAAGTATTAAAGACCTGTGCCGATCAACTGGCTGAAGTGTTCACCAATATCTTTAACACATTGCTTTGCAGTCTGAGGTACCCACCTGGTTCAAGCAGGCTTCAATTATATGGGTGCCCAAAAAGAATGTGGTAACCCGCCTCAGTGACTATCATCCAGTACTTACATCCACTCAGTGAGTTACATCCACCGTGATGAAGTGCTTTGAGAGGTTGGAGATGAAACACATCAACTCCTGTCCGAGAAGCAATTTGGATCCGCTCCAGTTTGTCTACTGGCACAACAGTCAGTTTGGATTGGGAACAACGTCTCCTCCGCAATCTCTAACAGCGCAGGCGCACAGAAGGCTGTGAGCTTAGCCCCCTGTTCTAAGCTCACCTATGACTATGAGTGGGCTTCGCCCCCTGTCCTACTCACCTATGACTATAAGGCTAAGCATAGCTCCAATGCTATTTTTAAGTTTGCTGATAACATCACTGTCAATAGCCGAATCAATGGTGACGAATCAGTATACAAGAGGGAGAATGAAAATCTGGCTGAGTGGTGTCACAACAACAACCTCTGAGTCAATGTCAGCAAGACCACAGAGCTGATTATTGACTTCAGGAGAGGATACCGGAGGTCCGTGAGCCAGTCCTCATCAGCAGTGGAGACGGTCAGCCACTTTAAATCCCTTGGTGTTACCATTTCAGAGGCCGTGGCCCAGCACATAAGTGCAATTACAAAGAACACAGCACCTCCACCATCTTAAAAGTTTGTGAAGATTCAGAAGGTCATCTAAAATGTTGATAACTTCTACTGAGGTGTGAGAGAATTTATTGACTGGTATGGAAACACCATTGCCCTTGAATGGAAAATCCTACAGAAAGTAGTGGATACGGCCCAGTCCATCACGGGTAAAGCTCTCCCAACTACTGAGCACATCTACATGGAGTGCTATCACAGGAAAGCAACATTTATCATCAAGGACCCCCCCCCCCCCCCCCCCGGCCCAAATCACCTAAGCCATGCTTTCTTTTTTTTCCCCCCCACTGCTGCCATCAGAAAGGTGTACAGGAGCCTCAGGACCCACACCACCAGGTCCAGGAACAGTTATTACCCCTCAACCATCAGGCTCTTGGACCAGTGGGAATAACTTCACTCAACTTCATTCACTCCATCACTAAACTGTTCCTACAACCTATGGACTTACTTTCAAGGACCCTTCATCTCATGTTCATAATGTTCATAATATGTATTATTTTCCCCCCCTTTCCTATTTGCAGTTTGTTATCCATCCTGTTGAGTGTAGTGTTTCACTCTGTTATGTTTCTTGGATTTACTGTGTATGCCCACAAGAAAATGAATGTTAGGGTTGTATACAGTGGTACACATGTACTCTGATAATAAATTTACTTCGAACTTCGTAAGTAAAGTTCATACAATGAGTCGTCATACAATAAATTTGCTCTATTTCTTGGCAATGAGCTGTCAAACAAAAGTTTATTCACAAGCATAACATTTTACAACGCCAATGATCCAAATATTGGTATTCAATTCCTGCTGCTGTCTATAAGATTTTATGTTCCCAGTGCTGACAATAAACATTACCATCCCTGCATCAATTATGATACATTACAAATTATTTTCTAACATTCTACACTGAAGAGTATGGGTATTTAATAGTCAATCATAATTGCAGTACATGTCATCCCGAAGTTTTCCAGCAGGGCTCTGTTGCTGTGAACTATTCATAAACCAAATGGTTCTCAAGTTGGAAATACAGCAGCAAACCAAGCTCCCGAGCAGCAACCTTACCACAGCCCGCAAATCCATCCCACTGCCTCCCAAAGGCACTAGAGTAATGAATTGGTCGTCAAAAACACCAAACTTATCACCGACACCAGCCTACCTGCCATCATGTACAAACATACAGAAAGGTGTTGGATAAGGCCAGTAACATCATGAAAGATTCCATCCACCCTGCTCACGGACTGTTTGCCCCACTCCCATCAGGAAGCTACAAAACATCCATGACAGGACCACCAGACTCAAAGCCAATTACTTTGCCTAAGGTAATTAACACCTCCACCCACGAACCTACCCCTCCACATCCCGCACAACCACAACTTTATCACTTCCTGTCGAAGTCAGCTTATGGACTGACATTCCTATACCTAATGTAATTTGATTCCATGCCAATAAATCGATGCATAAAAGCTATTTTATGTATTTATATTTATTGGGTGTTTTTTTCATTATTGTGCATTATTTTTTGTGCTGCATCAGATCCAGAGTTACAATTATCTCATTCTCCTTTACACTTGCATACTAGAAATGACATTAAACAATGCTGACTCCTGTGTTGGCTGCAAATAAGTTGAGCATTTGGAAACTGGGGAGAAGCTACAGTGTAATTTTGGAGTTAATCCATAATTTTGCTATCCATAACTTCCTAACTACAGAGTGAATCCTTAACATAGCAAAAATGTTGTGTCAGAAATACTCATCAATACACCTTTTTCAAACATTTAACAATATTTCAAAAAACTGAAGCCTTAAATATACAGTCAATTCTGGTTAATTGGACCATTAGTTAATCAAGGTAGCCGTTTATTTGGGACAACTCTTAAAGAACAAAAACTAATCAAGAAAATAGCTGGGATTCCCTTCATTCATGTGGAACACTATGCTGCTTAACTGGGACAGGAGACTGTTGATGACCAGTTTTTAAACGAGAGCAGTCGTGTGCACTTGTGTGGCCATTAGACACGACACATTGTTTGAGCGATAACATTTTAAAATAATGCTAGTTGCATATGTTTGTACTGGAAATAAAGCAGGTCTACTTATCATTGACTGTTGTCAAAAAATAAGCAGCAAGACAATTCAGAACTATTTTACTCACTGTGGTTTCAGAAATGGCTGGGTGTGAAAATTAAACAATTTCACTACTTCAAGAACTTAGGAACTAAGAAGAATTTGAAGTAATCAACAATCATCTTGAATGTTACAATGAAAATGAAGATCTGGAAGATGCAATTGTCAAAAGCATTGAATAAAGGCATCCATTATCTGCACTAAGTGTCTGTGTTGATTTTGTTCATTTGTAGTCAATCAAAACATGGCAGCATAAAACTGAATGAATTCCTCCATAGATAATAGTTAGGAACTAATACACAGTTTTATGGTACTACAGTAGTATTGGTAGCGTTCTAATTTGTTCTGTATTTCACTTTAGTATATAATTTGATATTCAGTTAAATGGTAGTTTGTCTTTTTATATATCTTTTTAACTATTTCCATGAAACTTTGGATATTGGGGCAGCCATTTAATTGTCCTAACTAACTGGAATCCAATGTGCTTGTACAGTGCCTATAAAAAGTATTCAACCCCACCACCTCCCCCCCACCAGAAGTTTTCAAGTTTTATTGTTTTGCAACATTGTATCACAGTGGATTTAATCTGGCTTTTTTTTTGGAAAAAGACTTTCTTGTGAAAGTGAAAACAGATCTCTACAAAGTGATCCAAATTAATTACAAATTTAAAACACAAAATAATTGATTGCATAAGTATTTACCCTTTCAAGTCATTATTTAGTAGATACACCTTTGGCAGCAAATACAGCCTTGAATCTCTATCAGATTTGCACATCTGGACACTGCAATTTTCCCCCATTCTCCTTTACAAAACCACTCAAGTTCTGTCAGGTTGCATGGGGAACATGAGCCTTTTTACAAACCCAGCCACAAATTCTCAATTGGATTGAGGTCTGGACTCTGACTTGGCTACTCCAGGACATTAACTTTGTTGTTTTTCAGTCATTCCTGTGTAGCTTTGGCTTTATGCTTGGGGTCATTGTCTTGCTGGAAAACAATTCTCCCAAGTCACAGTTCTCTTGCAGACTGCATCAAATTTTCCTCCAGCATTTTCCTGTATTTTGCTGCATTCATTTTACCCTCTACCTTCACAAGCCTTCCCAGGTCTGCTGCAGTGAAGCTTCCCCAAAGCATGATACAGCTACCACCATGCTTCACAGTAGGGATGGTGTAGATGATGCATGGTGTTTGGCTTGCACCAAACATAGCATTTAGTCTGCTGGCCAAAAAAAACTCAATTTTGGTTTCATCAGACCTCAGAACCTTCTTCCAGCTGACTTCAGACTCTCCTAACTCTAGGCAAGATTTCATGTGCATTTTTTCAACAGTGGCTTTCTCTTTGCCACTCTCCCATAAATCTGCAACTGGTGAAGCACCCGGGCAACAGTTGTATGCGCAGTCTCTCCCATCTCAGCCACTGAAGCTTGTAAGTCCTCCAGAGTTGTCATAGGTCTCTGGGTGCCCTCCCTCAATAGTCCCCCTCTTGTTACTCAGTTTTTGAGGACGGCCTTCTCTAAGCAGATTTACAGCTGTGTCATATTCTTTCCATTTGGTGACTGACTTAACTGTACTCCAAGGGATATTCAATGACTTGGAAAATTTCTTGTATGCATCTGCTAACTTGTGCTTTTCAATAACCTTTTCATGGAGGTGCATGGAATGTTCTTTTGTCTTCATGGTGTAGTTTTTGCCAGGATACTGATTCACCAGCTGTTGGACCTTCCAAATACAGGTGTATTTTTACTACAATCAATTGAAACATCTTGACTGCACACAGGTCTCTAAAAACAGATCTCCATTTAACTAATCATGTTATTTCTAAAACCAGTTGGCTGCACCAGTGATGATCTGGTGTGTCATATTAAAGGGGGGGGTGAATACTTACATTATCAATTATTTTGTCATTTATATTTGTAATTAATTTGGATCACTTTGTAGAGATCAGTTTTCACTTTGACATTTAAGTCTTTTTCTGTTGATCAGCGTCAAAAAAGTCAAATTAAATCCACTGTGATTCAGTGTTGTAAAACAATAAAACATGAAAACTTCCAAGGGGAGTAAATACTTCTTATAGGCACTGTACTTACTTAACACAGTTTGGATGTTTACTTTGTGTATACACAAATGATTAACAATCCATTTTGGGGAATAATTTTTATTTTTGTTTGACTGGCAAGATGCAAGCTCAGAACTGATGGTCACTGGCAGCTCACAAATTTTGTTGCCTCCAGAGGATCCAAATTTTATTAACATGTTAGCTAAAGTCATCAATATTTATACACCACTACAGTAACATCTCATATTTATAAATGCTTTCCAAAATACCTTGAATGTGGATGTTTCTTAGCCTTTGCATGTCCAGAGGTTTAATTAAATAGCCATTCAATGACAAAAGGTTTCAATCTGAGTCACTATCTCACATGATTAATTTAATAGTTACTAAAATTCAGACTACAGGGATGATAAAACAAACTTTCGGGCAACAACTGTTCAGCATCAAATTACTTCTGTCTAGACAGACCAGAATGCGTGTTAATACTTACTGAAATTTGCATGCCTGCCTAAACAGTGTGATGCCCGATGCCATTCTATGGTGAAGCCTACTACCGATTCAACAGAAACATTAGTGACACCGCATAACAGATGATTTCACAGTTTTACCCCCACTTTCCCTTACATGACATAAACCTAGGAGCCTTAATGAATGGAGGATAATAATATTACTCAAAGAGACGGTCTAGCAAATTGGTAGCCAATGAAACTGAATGCTTAGGTGAGGTTAATTTTGATAGGAAAAATGAGATGACGAACACAAATTGGTTGGCACAATTCTAAAATGGACACAAGAATAGATTTCAAGAGGCACTGATGCACAACTTTTTGAAGGGGGTGGGTAGGTTTAAAACAGCATGTTCTTCTGGACATTATAAATAGAACAGAGTATACGCACAAGGAAGCCACGATAGGTCTTTACAAAACACTGGTTCATACATGGGAAGTACTGTGGCCAAGTATAACTGTCACATTTAGGAAAGGCTTTCCAGAGACTACAGAGACTCATTTACTGAAATGATTCTTGGGGCAAGGGAATTTAGTTATATGGATAGATGGGAAAGAGGAAAACCTGATTTTTCTTCTTAGAACAGAGAAGGTAGTGAATCTGACAATGTTATTTAAGATTATACAGGCATTGACATGAGTAAATCAAGAAAACTGTTGGTAAAACAGCAAAGCACATGGGGACAAAAAATCTAAATACAACAGGAGATTTTTTTTAATGTATCAACTAGCCAGAGTCTTAAGTCCTCAGACATGGGTTTTTGCACTTCCAATCTGAAACATTCTCTGTCCAAAGTGTTAGCTCTGTTTCTCCTTCCACAAAATCCTGCCTGACCTACATTTTTTGCTTTAGTTTCTGATTTTGACTAATACTGATTTTTGATTCAGAATGGTGACATCACAGCAGTAGACTGGTCAAGTCCTCACTAGTTCAATGCAAAATTCTGCTGTTCCCACTCTCCAATTCTCCCTGAATACTCTGCAAATTCTTTTCTTTTAGAAAGTTATCCAACCATCTTTTCATCAGTAAAGTTAAGTTAATGAAAAATAAAACACTGCATAAAGTGAAAAATGAACATCTCAACAGTGTAATCAGAATATAGCATTGTAGGTGGATACTGAAAACCTGCCTTTGTTATTGTTCAATGACAGATTCAGGTATTTTCCTGATGCTGCCATGCTGTTTTTGTTAGCTTGAATAAATTATATTTTTATTCTCTTAATGGTATGCAATTTTTTTTACTGTTAAAACATAGAAACATAGAAAACCTACAGCACAATACAGGCCCTTCAGCCCACAAAGCTGTGCTGAGCATATCCCTACCTTAGAACTACCTAGGCTTTACCCATAGCCCTCCATTTCTCTAAGCTCCATGTAGCCATCCAAGAAGCTCTTAAAAGACCCAACCATTTCCACCTCCACCACCGCCCCCAGCAGTCCATTCCACGCACTCACCATTCACTGCGTAAAAACCATACCCTGGACATCTCCTCTGTACCTACTTCCAAGCACCTTAAAACTATGCCCTCTCATGCTAGCCATTTCAGCCCTGGGGAAAAGCCTCTGATTATCCATATGATCAATGCCTCTCATTATCTTGAACACCTCTATCAGGTCACCTCTCATCCTCCATCGCTCCAAGGAGAAAAGGCCGAGTTCACTCAACCTATTCTCATAAGCATTAAGTTACATCTGTGTGATGAACTAGTGTAAGACAAAAACTGTTTATTGGTAGCACATAAATTCAGAGTAAGAAATGATGGAAATTTCAATCTACCTCATTATATATTGCAAAATTCTAAAAAATCTGAACTCTAAAACACTTCCAGCCATAGTCGTTTTGTATAAGGGGTAGAATGAGGCTGCTGGTGGAGGAATGGTTGTGAAGGGAGGGTGTGTGGATAGGATGAAGGGAATTTCTCCAATAAGGCAGGAGGATGGTGTTGATAGAAAAGAGGTAACATCTCCAAAGGACTGAGGCAGGCTAACCTGGGAATAAGCTACAAATTGAATTTCTGTTTCTGATAGTTCTATTAGGTTTCTATAACAATAAATCTTGTTAAGTTTCTATAATAAAAAGTACAAAAAAATAGAAATAGGCCATCTGTTTCTTTGAACACGCTCCATCATTTAATGAATTCGCACATGATTGTTCACCTCATGTAAAGAAAATCTGTATGCCTCAGTCTTTAATATAATGAAAGACTGAGCAACCACCATCCTCTGGAATAAGAAATTCCAGTGATATACAACCCCATGTGCACAAGAATTTCTCATTTCACTCCAAAATGATTGACCCTTTATCTAAAACCCTTTGTCTGCTATGTGTCTCAGTATCTACCCGTCAATCTTTAAGATAATTTCTTTTACTAAATTTCATTGACTATAGATCAATCTTAATAACCTCTTCTAACAGAATTGATCATATCAATTGAATTTACATTGTAGTGTCTCCTAGTAAATTAATCTTTCTATACACAACTAAAACTGCACATGGTACTCTGTTAGGGTTCCCCAAGGCCCCGTACAATATCACAACTTTCTCATCTTTGCACTTAATCCTCTTTCAATAAAAACCAACACACGACTCCCTAAATATTTGCTGTGGACAGCAGCCACTACAATCTCTGCCCTATCTCAGCCTCAGAAGTGGCTGATGTAGATATCCAATAATAATCTGCAAAGCAGATGAAGGTACTGCCAAAGTGCTTTACAAAGTAAGTGTGTGTAAATATACTTCCATTCTCCAATGGGGCACATTGTTATTGATGGAAGAATTCATCCAGTGTATGCTGCTGTGTTCTTTTGATTAATTGTAAATGAACAAAATCAGCGTAGACATCTAGTGCAGATAATGGACTGCACACAATGCTTTTGATAATTATATCTTACAAATTTTCATTTTCATTGCAACATTCAAATGACTCTGGATAACTTCAAATTCTTCACAGTTCCTAACTTCCTGAAGTGGTGAAATTGTTTCATTTTTCACTCCTGGCTATTTCTGGCATTTCTAAACTTGAATACTTGAAACTGCAGTGAGCAAAACAGTTCTGAATTGTCTTACTGCTTATTTCTTGCCATCTATCAGTGACAAAAATTGCTGCTTTTTGAACAGAAACACATGCAACTGACACCATATAAAAAACTGATCACTCTAAGCACAGTGTAGTGTCTAATGGCCATACAAGTGGATGTAACTGATGCTAGTTAGGAACTGTGTGGCAAGTCTTCTGCCCTATTTAAGTGGCATAGTGTCCTAAATTAACAATGGAATCCCGTCTATTTTTTCAATTTAGTTTTTTTTCTTTAAGAGTTACTCTAAATGAGTGGCTGCCCAATTGACTGGAATCCACTGTATTTATATTTGCTCAGGGTATGCAGACATCACTGGCAATAGTAGTATTTAGTTTTCATCTCTAAATGTCTCTGAACTGAGGACAGCGTTAAGTCTCTGGCACTGATGTGTCAGGATTAGCTAACTTCACCCCCATCACCCCGAACAGCAATGAACTAGATAGGCCCTCCCAGGTAATGAACACTCCACTTATAGCCAGTACATATGGATGAATGTTTAAGAGACCAGTAGGATAGCTATACCAGTTGCTGTGGCACTGTCAGCATTTTCCACTGCCTGGGAACTCGGTTCATGGCCACACTTGCAACTTGCAGTCTGTCTGACTGGTTACAAATAGCTTCAGGGAATGGAATCCTGCCATAACCTGGGGAGGACCTGTCCTCATAGTGCAGCTGGGAATGAGTTTAAGATCTGGTAATTATAGACTTCAATGTCAGAGTGATGTGGGACTTGCAGGAGAATCTGCAGGGATTGGTTTTGTCATATGCAGGTACTCTTAGCTTATACTAACAACATCTTTCAAATATATCATCAGGAAGGAGAAGTGAGTAACTGCAGCACGTTTTGTAAATGGAACACACTGTAGCCATTGTGCAAAGGTGGTGATGGAAGTGAATATTCATGTTGGGTTTTAGAGTATAAATCGAACAGGCACTTTTGTCTGAAAGATGCCTAGCTTCTTGATAGGTGTCAGTGCTGCACCCATCTAGGTACATAGAGAGAATTCCATTACATTCATAACTTGCGTCATTATTGATAGCGGAAAAATTATTGAGGCAGTCAGATCAACTGTTGCCATAGGACTGTTTCTTGTATTCATACTATTTCTATGTTGGGTACTGGTGACCACTCAAAATGATGATGATGGAGAACTCAGAATTAGCGGCCTATTGAACATCAAGGAGATTAGACTCTCTTACTGAAAACTAATGAAAAATCTTTTTCATTTGTTTTTTTTTAAACTGTATTTTTCATACAAAATCTAATAAAATCAACAAATATCTGTTGATAACTATTTTTTTTAAAAAGGAATTTCAAATAACAGTTCCCTTATTATACTAAAACTAACCTAAAATATAGTCCAACCACCCAAAACTAAGAATGTAATTTGCTTTCTGTACAAACCAGAGAAATATTTCTCCAAACAAGATCAATTATTTCATGGTTTCAAGGAAAGAACCTACAACCCTTCCTACTCAATATAATTATTGCACATGAAAAAAAATCTAAATACTCTGACTCATACATTTAAAACATAAAGTATCCTGACTTAAAGGCATCTCAAGAGTGTACAGCAAAGTTTGTCAAGATTGTTTAATATCTAGGGATTCAGTATTAGTTACAGTTTAAGTTTCTAATAATAGATGATTCAGTGATTCTGCATATTTAACTTGTTCTTTCACTTGTTAGCATTATCCAGTTCATTTCAATGCTTTGAAATTGTATACAACTCCTTAAAAATGTTATCTTGATCTGGTTGAAAAGACTCTACATTTAACATGTAACAGATTTTCCAAATTCCTTCCCTCTGATGTCAGCATCACTTGGGACAAACCTATAGCATATACATATCCTATACATAATTCTCATTAATATCAACAGTGAGTAGTGGATATAATAAACATGTGACATTTATACAGGTAAATTCCATTATGAATATGAAATTGACTATAATGGAGATAAAAGTACACATAGATATTTTTAAGGTGTGCTTTAAATTTTATATACGTGATTGCATATGTAGTTACTCCTCACCCTCTGACCTCACATTACCTAAAGGTTTTAGCACTTAAGGGAAAAAAAATGGAAGAACAATGTGACAAAAAACAATGTTCAAGATACAAATATAATATGCAAAAAAGTCTTTTTCAATCATGTGGTAAAGAGGAATAGGCAGGAAGACTGAAAGTTAAAGAGAGATGTGCACTTCTTTTCTCATAACTATGAAATTATAGCACATTTCATCTTTCTTGTCATGTTACAACCATCAAATAGCTGATAGTTTTATTCATAAGCAACAGTCTCAAGTCCAAATATTTAAGTGACCCATTTACAAAACTTCTTTAGAGGAAGAATAGAAAACTTAAATAAAAAACATTGATTAAGGGTAAAATTGTATTACTTGGCCAAGATATATTATTAAAGTGGGTATATAGCCATATTCACTTACGTGGGATCTTGATATAATTGTACAGCTGTGCCACCCTTATAAAACCTATTTCACAGATAAATAAATCTCACAGAGTCACCAAGAGCTGCAGCTCAGAAACTGGTCCTTCAGCCCGCTAATCTATGCTGACCATCAGACATTCATTTACACCGATGCTACCCAAACCCATTTTAATCCTTTGAAACTTGCAGAGACTATACCACTCCCATACACACTAGTGCAATTTACAGTGGCTAACTAACCTAGCAGCAGGCTCATGTAGTAGTGACATCAGCACCACACCTCAAGGCGAATGGTCCAGAGTTCAAATCCAGCTGGCTACTTGCACGCTTACAAGTAGCGCTGGGTTGAGCATTGAGCCAGCAACTCGGCCTCATAAAAAAAGTCAAATGCTACTGAAACAGCAAAAATGCCACAAGGCATGAAAAGAAACAACAACTAACCAAACAAAGCATACATTTTGGGTTTGGGTTTTGAAACACATGCAGTAACAGGAGAATATGCAAACTGTGCCACTGTGTCACCAGGTTTAGCAGCAGATTTGCCCCTAAGAAGAGTTTATGAGAATTTGGTGAGAAAATAGTATTAGTAATGGATGAATATAAATGGGTGCTTGACAGTCAGCGCACACCCTGTGTTATGTCTCTTTAAATCCACAACGAAAAAAATCTTGCATTTTCCAAATTGATCAAGAACAAGTGCAAGGATAAGATTTTTTAAAGCTGCAGTTTTATTATTAAGCTGAAATTTGGCTGGCTTATGCATTTTTACTTGTAATATGTATTTTGATGTTTCCTGCTGTTCAGTCCCTCAGTTTAGATTCAGAGCATCAGGAAAACATTTCTTCATTCTCCCAAAATCTGACAACTACAAACCAGGTATTCAGTTTTCTGGAATCCCAACATTTTGAAAATCTTCACATCAACAAAGGTATTCCCTCTCTTTAAATGATAGAAGAATACAGTTTGAGAAAAAAGGCTCAGTGGGGAAGCTCCACTGCCATCGATCTAACAGGATATACCCACCTCTCTACTTCCTACATCAAAAGCTGACATCTTTCATTTAATTTGTTGTTATGGTTAAGCATTCCCTTTAAAATTCTGTTAAATTTTCTGCAGTTAGCAGTTCAGCTGCTGAAGGTAACTATTCATCTGAATGGGCTACTCCTCAGGCCATTGATAAAGATAAAGTGATAAAGATTAGTTTTATTTTGTCACATGTACAGTATATCAAAACATACACTGACCAAATATCTTCCAAGGCCTGTGCAAGCATCTTTCAATTCTTGTTTGGGGGATTTTTGCTCATTCTTCCTTTAAAAGGCTTCTAGTTCTGTGAGATTCTTGGGCTGTCTTGCATGCACTGCCCTTTTGAGGTCTATCCACAGATTTTCAATAATGTTTAGGTCAGTGGACTGTGAGGGTCATGGCAAAACCTTCAGCTTGCACCTCTTGAGGTAGTCCACTGTGGATTTTGAGGTGTGTTTAGGATCATTATCCTGTTGTAGAAGCCATCCTCTTTTCATCTTCAGCTTTTTTACAGATGGTGTGAGGTTTGCTTCCAGAATTTGCTGGTATTTAATTGAATTCATTCTTCCCTCTACCAGTGAAATGTTCCCCGTGCCACTGGCAGCAACACAAGCCCAAAGCATGATCGATCCACTCCCGTGCTTAGCAGTTGGAGAGGTGTTCTTTTCATGAAATTCTGCACCCTTTTTTCTCCAAACATGCCTTTGCTCATTGCAGCCAAAAAGTTCTATTTTAACGTCATTAGTCCACAGGACTTCTTTCCAAAATGTATCAGTCTTGTTTAGATGTTCCTTTGCAAACTTCTGATGCTGAATTTTGTGGTGAGAATGCAGGAAAAGTTTTCTTCTGATGACTCTTCAATGAAGGTCATATTTGTGCAGGTAAATCTTCCTGAAGGTCTTCTGCAGTCAAACGGGAGTTTTGATTTGCCTTTCTAGCAATCCTATGAGCAGATCTCTCGGAAAGTTCAACTTGACCTCCACCATTCCTGTTAACTGCCATTTCTTAATTACATTACGAACTGAGGGAATGGCTACCTGAAAACGCTTTGCTATCTTCTTATAGCCTTCTCCTGCTTTATGGGCATCATTTAATTTAATTTTCAGAGTACTAGGCAGCTGCTTAGAGGAACCCACGGCTGCTGATTGTTGGGACAAGGTTTGAGGAGTCATGGTATTTATAAAGCTTTGAAATTTGCATCACCTGGCCTTTCCTAACAATGACTGTGAACAAGCCATAGCCCTAACAAGCTAATTAAGGTCTGAGACCTTGGTAAAAGTTATCTGAGAGCTCCAATCTCTTGGGGTGCCCGAACTTTTGCATGGTGCTCCTTTCCTTTTTTTCACTCCAAAATTGTACAAAACAAAATAATACACTAATCTTGCTTAAAATGGTGAAAATAATGTTTCATCTTTACTTATGACTTCTGGAGATCAGTTCATCTTCTACTACTTAACTATTCACAGTAACAGAAATTTTGACCAGAGGTGCCCAAACTTTTGCATGCCACTGTAATATGCCCACAATTTACTAACCCTAACTAATACGAAGGTGGGGGAAAAATGGAGCACCTGGAGAAATCCTATGTGTTCACAGGGGAGACCGTAGAAACTCCGTACAGAGAGAAGCAGGAATTGAACCTCAATCGTGAACACTGGTGCAGTAAAGCATTACACCAACCGCTACTCTACTATGCCACCTTCGTTTCATTTAGCAATTTAAACAGTTATGCTGTGTGTATTTATTTTACTTTCACATTCATATTACCAGACAGGAGGTACATGCAGTCTTACAGTGCATTAAGATGGATAAATCCCGAAAGCCTGACAAGCGCATCCTTCGACTTTGTAGAAAGCTAGAAAAGAAATTATTGTGGAGGCCCTTGAGGAGATATTTGTTTCATTCTCAGCCACTGGTGAAATTCCCAAAACTGCAAGGTGGCTAAAGTTGTTCCTCTGTTTTAAAAAAGGCAGCAAGGACTAACCCAGGAACTATAAGGCCATCCAGCCTGACATGAGTAGTGGGGAAGTTAGTGGAGGAAATTTGGAAGGACAGGATATACAAGCATTTGGATAGACAGAGTTTGATAATGAGGTGTCAGCATGGCTTTGTGTGTGGAAAATTGTGTTTGTCAAATCAAACACAGCACCCAAAACAAATTAAGCACAGAAGTACCATAGAAAAGAGCCACTAGTCATAATTGTTCATGACAATAATGCATCTAGCATATACTACTGGCTAGTTACAAAAATGTCCTTTCCAACATTGAAGGAAGATTGAATCTGCTTTATTTAAGAAATGTAACTTCACCAAACTAGGTTATCAATACTCTGTTATAATAAATGCTGCAATTTAATTACATTTTTAATTACAAAGTTTGATACCATGGATATATGGGAAATAAAGGAAAGCAAGATGCAACCATTGTCAGTAGTTCTTTGTTAACTTGAACAAACATAACACAAATAATTATAATTATTGCCAATATGATCATATCTTGTTTTCCACCAAAAGTTAAATTAGGGTGGGTTTGAAATCAGCACATTTATAATTAGAAGCATTTTTTCAAATAATGAACTGCAAGTTATAGATTTATATTAACTTAAATTCACTGTTTGAACTTCTGCATAAATTGTATTTGTACCTAAAGCACTTCTCAGACTAAAACAGATTTTAAAAACATTTAAATTAAATTTTCAGCTAAATACGGCTCATAATTACAAGATGAAAAGCACTAACAAGGTAATTTCTGAAGACCTAAGATTTCATCAGGATGAACAATTAGTGTGGTCTTTAAAGAACAGTTTATTAAGTTAGGAAGTCATTCCATTCCAGAACTACTGTTTAGTTGGACACAATTGTGCTTGGAAACAAAAGCACTGCAAAATGCAATAAGTGATTGACATACTGTGCAGTCAAACAAAATGTCTCAATAGCAACTTCTAGAAGCCTTTGAAATAGGTAGTTTATTATTCAAGATTTGAAACCATAATCACTATACAAGAGAGCATGTCCCTGAGAACATAATTTGCAGGCTCATTAATACTCACATAAAAAGAGAAGCATTCCAATGTAACAAATTTTTGCAGTCCAACTCTTAAGGAAAATATAATTATTGCCCTGAGCCACTAGGTAAAAATAATTTAAATTGTTCTGGGTCATCAACTTCGAAGTACCATAAAAAGTAATCTTCTGCACATTTGCTGTACAAGCTTATTTCTCTTATCAGAATTAACATGTCATTTTCAAGTATTTAATTGAATGTATTTTTTTCTTGCATTGCTTCCATCATTTTTCCAATTAATGTCAAGATGGAAACATAACACATTAATTTCATAACATTGTCATTCATCAGTTGTATCAATAAAATAATTCTCACAATGGACTTTCGTTTCAAAAATCTCCCTGACTTAGTTGCAATAAAAATACTACTTTTCCCAGTTGTCAGAGCCCTCTGGGTGTATTAGTGTAATTCTGTAGCAGAAGGTAGATACATTTCCTGTAATGTGCCTTTAGAAAGGTCATTTAGTCAAAAGCCATCAATTATCAATAAGTGTCTCACTATCAAGTACTTTTCAGGAAATGGATTGAATAAATATTAGATGCAATCAATAGGGGCATGAGCCTTTCAATTTTTAAAGTACATAGACTGGGGTCAATATTCATCAAAAGTTTTATTACGTACATTTAGGGCTAATGATAAGGCTTAGTGTGTGAATGGGAAGGTTATGTGCTCTACCAGCAACAAGAGTAGTTCATCTCAAATCCTTCAGTGGAACTGAAGGATTCTATGAAGGGATGTTAAATTTTCAATGAACGATTAAATGGATTTCTTTATTCAAGTAAGGGCATTTCAAAGCAGTACAGAGCATCAATGAGGCTATGAAGGTGCATATTCAGTCCCCCCAGAAGCAGCGGCTTACAGGCATTGTTAGATCAAAACAACAAGAAGATACAATTTATTCTAAGTGGTTGCCTGACAGAAAGCTTTCACTTGGTCATAACCAACTTTTCTACCAGTTTTGTCTTTCACCATACCTCCAGCCCTGAAATGACCTGACCTGACCTGATAGAAACTAAGGCAATTGATTTTTATGCCCAATTCACTAATCTCATTAATCAAAGATAAGTTAATCACAATAAAGTCTGGAGTCAGCATAAATTCACTTTCACTTCAGCCTTAGCTCTCAACAGTTGACAAGCAAGCCTTTGTTTACATCCATTCATTAAACGCCAGAGATGAAATCATTCATTTTCCTTCCCACTGTCCAGAGACAAGTCAAATGACATAAAATAAACCATGGTCAGGATAATTCAATTTTGGGCAACCATAACTATATGTAGTAATGAATTTCTGAGATAAAGTATCCCAAATAAACAAGAGAAAACAGATTAGAATTTCATAGGGTCTATAGAGTACTGATATATGTTGACAATTAAAAGCATAGTCTCACAGTATTAATTTTTAAGATATTACTTTTTCCTTTAAGCTTATACTTAAAAAATTCCAGACAAAGGTTACATAGTTCATTCAGTACATACTCATGCATCATTTCCTAGACTTTGGACCTTAGACACCACAAATAATGGTAAAGGGCGGAATGTGATAAGAAACACAAGAAGACATTTGTGAGCTGATTAACTCGTCTTAAGTTAGTCTACAAACCTTTGACCCGGATCCAAATGATGAAACTATATATAGACTTAACAAAGATTTATTCTTATTTCAACATTCTTCTCAACTAACCATTTTATAGACAAGAAAGAGTGGAACAAATCCAAGAATAGATACAATAAAATCCTAGATTTTATTTTACTTTCCACTACTACACAGAAACAGACAAATACAGTATATATTTAAAGTATAAAGAGCAAATGGCTCAGTGCTTTTTTCAGATAATAGCTTGAACATTAAACACATGTACCATGCAAGCTAAATTTCCACTTTACGTCAAAGCTCACATCATTTGTTGTTCAAAACTGACCTCACAACATGAACTCAAGCCTACTCTGATCTGCAGTTCACAATACACAGGAATATATTTTAATAAATGGTCAAAGCAATGTTCGAGTCATAATTTGGTAAAAAAAAGAGCAAAGACAACTCAAAGATTCAATTCTGAACTGCAGTGATTTCTCAAACTCAAAATGTATATTTTTAATAACATCAAGAGTAATAAAGATTTATTATCAACAGTAACTAAATTGGAAATATTTAAGCTCTCAATTTAAATTTGTAACAAAGATATAGCAAATAGTCATATATCTACCTTCTGCAACCCCGTCCCCTGTGCAACACGACACAGCTGCTCAGCACAATGCACGAATAAAGTACATCATTGAACAGTGGAAGTAGATTCTCCCCAGTGATTCCACATCCCATTACGCTTCACTCAGAGATGGATTTCTTCAGATAAAATTTAAAATAAATCTAAATTTACTTTGCTATGATTTCCTCTTTAAAAAATCCCAATTGTACATGTTCATGTTAGTCTGTAACTTTTTTTAATCACTTAACTGGTTCTAAAATATATCTTCCATGATTTTTATATGGATTCAATAAAGACTGCCAATCATAGAAAAGTTTTTGAAGTAAGCTGCTTTTAATATTTAAATCATCAGATATAAAAACTCGCTCAAATTTACTGCCTTACCATGAATTCTGATTCTGTTGCCAATTATATGTATTAACCTGATTCATGTGACTTTTATTCTAATTAGATCAGACAGTATCAGCTAGGCAACCCACAGTATCTCACAATTCCATCTAATTATACTAACATAAAAAGGACATGCGAATTACAGAAAACTCAAGAAATCAGATGGCCTGTTGAATCTGACTTGAAAATACTTAACAAAACTGGATCAGGACATCTCAAATAGATGACTATTTGTTTTCTGGGGGGATGGGGCTGAGATACGTATTTACTTTACTTCGGAGTTCATTAAACCAACCATTGCTCAGCAGTCTGCACAGCTATAGACAATCAGAAAGTCAGAGAGCATGCAAACAGGCTATTCAGCTAACCATATCCATACTGACCAGTAAGCACTCATCAATATTATTCCTATCTCACAGCTGTTGGCCCATAGCCTCATATGGCTAGGCAAGATTCACATGCTCATTTATACTCATCTTAAATAAAGTAAGACTAACAGATATTTAATCTATGTTAGGCTTCTCAATATATAGATCTCCAGAGTGGAATTAAAAATGGAATCTTTCAAATTCTTTTACATAATATTAATAATAAATACACTAGAAACCATGTTTTTAATCTAAAGATACAGCACACGAACTGAGCTTTCTACCACCATTTAAATAAATTCAAAAACAAACAACTCTCTTTGTAACCACCTACACACTGTGGTAGCCCAAAAAAATGGTACAGCATGAGAAACAGTAAATACACACCCAAGTACAGCAAACATAAGTAATTTAGCATATCTTTCTCAATGGCATTCAAAGAGTTGTGCATGTATACAGGTAGGTAGCACAGTGATACAGCAAACACTTCAGCAATTGGTGTTCAACCCTGACCTCTAGTGCTGCCAGGAGCTTACACATTCTCCATGACCTCCAGCTGCTCTAGTTCGTTTCCCCACCCAAAACCCTGCCAGATAATAGGTTAATTGACCAGAGTAGGTTTCTCCAACTACAGAAGATTTGATAAAATCCAAAAAGAGTTGATGGGAATGTGTGGTAGGGGTGGGGGAATGAGTTAGGATAAGATTGGTATAAATTAGGGGCTTGATGGGACAATGGACCCATCTTTATCTGTCTTTCTCAATGACTCTAACTTGCTATCATCTGTGTTGAAGAGGGTTAAGATCAGAAAGCAATAAATAGCTGAATTCTGCAGCATTGTACGTATATGACTGTCAAGCTCCTAAACATTTGTCAATACTTCCACCAGTCATCTAGTCATTGAATTATTATGCATTTTTTTGCTTGTGAAATTGTTCATTCTATTTTCTGATTAAGTTTTGGAACTTCATCGTATTCCTAAATTTCTTTTTAGCAGCAGATACTTGCTTTTTTATGTTAAAAAAGTAGAACAATGGTCAGTAACTGAATTGCCCAGGATTAATCAGCAACCCTTTTGAAAGAGAAAAGCTATCAAAAGGATAGCATCATTAAGCTGTCTTCAAACCTCAAACTATACAAACCTTTATTCAGACATGAAATTGTCTACTCAAGCTGTTTTGTAATGATGTACATCGTTACACAGAATGAGTCAAACTGCAAATCTAATTTACCTGGTTTAAACCCAAGGTTCCTGTTTTCTCAATTTATTAAGTCAAGAAATAATAACCTGATCTTTACTCTTTAGTTAAACAACTGGTACATAATCAAATCCAAATTAAACATTCACTAATTAAAGTCAGTGGCAAAGAATGTAGTAGAGAGTGAATATTTTCAGAATCAACACTGCTACACACAAGTTTAGTAGAATGATAAAGAAGCTTTGAAACTGGTACAAAGCTCCCCCAGCCAAGAGATTTTCAGTGGGTGTTAAAACTCTGAAATTTCAAATGGCCATCTTTTAATTAAGTTCAGCAAATCCTGAAGATAATGCATGAATAAAGAACAATAAATTGGTAAGCTGAAAGTAGAATTTTCTATTTGCAACGTAATTCCTTTATGCCAAACCCACTTCATCTGAATTTATCCTTGCTGTACCTCCAAGCAGACTTGAAGGCAAAAACTGATATAAACATGCTGTACCTTCAACCAACCGTGGAAGATGTAAACTTATACAACCTATATTTGAAGTTGTTGCCATCATATTAGTATCAGTCATATTAGTGAAAGGTTACTTGGAGAAATTCATCATAATGGAGACTACTTCCTCTGGTGCACATAACACTGATGTACCAACAGAAACTTAAACAAAAAAAAACTGCTATTGTGGATCTTGATCAATATTGGGCATTACAAACATATGTTCTTGCCTGATTCCTACATTAATTAAGAAGTAATTCATAAGATATCATTTGATCTCTTTGGCAAGGCTCAATAAAGGTTATATAGTATAAAAGGAACCATGGTGAGTGGTGGGGGCTTGATGTTTTTGCTGGAGCAAGAGGGAGGAGGGAGAAGGGGAAAGCCTGATGCTTTTGCTATTGCTTGTGCATAGGGGGAGGGGAGCTTTGTGGTGCTGACGTTTTCTGTCATTCATTCTTTGGGTTTATTTCTTCTGTTTCATGGATGTCAGCAAAGGGTAAGGATTTCAGGTTGTATATTGTATACATTCCCTGATATTAATTTGTACCATTGAACAAATGGTAGCTACAATCATTTGGATGTCAATTTTATTTGTAATCGTTATAAAAAATTCATATCAGGTCATTATCAGTGAAATTTCTGTGTAGGGCAGTAAAATACAGATTTAAAGAATCAACTATGATTTGACAGTGGTGCTAGAAAGTTTGTGAGCTCTGTAGAATTTTCGCTATATCTGTATATGAACTAAAATGTGATCAGATCTTCACACAAGTCCAAAAACTAGATAAAGAGACCCAATCAAATAAATAACACAAAAATCATTATACTTGTTCATTTATTTATTGAGAAAAATTATACAATATTATATTGCTAAAGAAACAGAAAGGTTGCCACCTGATGCGCTACAAGGCGCAGAGAAAAACAACAGCAAACAAAGGGATAAGGAAGAATCAACAGGTTGGGGTAAGACATACCAAATTGAGTCAGCATGAACTCAACTGGTCAAAGGTCCTACTTCATGATGCATTTCTATGACTTTATGACATTGTAACAAGGAAGAGGATTTCAAAACTGAAATATTGTATCGTATAGTAGGCACGTAGGTTAGCAAATTCAAAGGCAATGGATAAAAAAAGACTTGGACTGAGTTGAAGTATATGCAACAAAGTTTTGGATTAGAACATTTATATCTGGTTGACAATGGGGTGCCACACAGGAAGGTTCTGAACTTCTCTGGATGTCAAAGCATGGCTAAGTGTTTCCACCAGACAATCTGAGGCAGAGTTAGAGATTGGAAATGGTACTAAAGTAAAAAATCAGCACTGGTAACGGAGCAGATACGTGTAAGAAAACATTTTGTGTTTTTGTAAGAAATCAAGTTTATTTGTATAGCACTTTTCAAACACAAGGCAGTTCAAAGCATTTTACATAGAACAAGATAGAAAAATCAAACTTCAATTTTCAGACAATACACAAAAGAATAAAATCACACAAAATAGATATCATAAATAGAAGTTACAGTGCAGGAAATTCTAATTAAAAGCTACAGCGAAAAAAAAGTTTTAAGTCTCGACTTAAAAGAACTTAAAGTAGGGGCAGACTTCAGATCCTCTGGAATATTATTCCAGATATGTGGAGAACAGGAATTAAAAGCTGCTTCACCAGATTCAGTTTTGACTCCGGGGATGGTAAATAGACCTGCCCCAGACAACCTGAGAGCTCGGGAAGGTTCATAATGCAGCAAGAGATTGGAGATGTATTTTTGCTCAACCATTCAGTGCTTTATAAACCAGTAGAAATATTTTAAAGTCAGTCTTCTGATGTACAGGAAGCCAGTGTAGCGATCTGAGAACTGGAGTGATATGTTCTACTTTCTTGGTCTTCAAACTCTAGCAGCAGCATTCTGAATGAGCTGCAGCTGTCTGAGGGATTTTTTTGATCATTTTAAAGATTTATTTAGTTAGTTATTTATTTATTTATTTATTTATTTATTTATTTTAAAGACACACACACACACACACACACACACACACACACACACACACACACACACACACAGGGTCCTGTGAAAATGCCATTACAGTAGTCAAGTCTACTAAAAATAAATGCATGGATGAGTTTTCTAGATCTTGCTGAGACAGAAGCCCTTCAACTCTCGCTATATTTTTAAGATGATAGTAGGCTGACTTTATAGTCATCTTAATGTGGCAGATAAAATTTAAGTTGGAGTCCATCATAACACCAAAGTTTCTGACTTGGTTTGTTGTCTGTAACTATAAGGATTTTAAGTGAGCACCGACTTTATGGAAGAAAACATTATGTTTTTTTTTAATTAATAATTTATTGGGATACAGTGCGGAATAGGCCTTTTTGGCCCTTTGAGTCACACTGCCCAGCAACCCCTGATTTAACCCTAACCTAATTACAGGACAATTTACAATGATCAATTGAACTACCAACAGGTACTTCGTTGGACTGTTTGGGGGAAATTGGAGCACCCGAAGGAAACCCACACAGTCATGGAAGAACATACAAACTCCTTACAGAGAGCAGTGAGAAAAGGCCCAGGTCACTGGTACTGTAAAATGTTGTACTAACCAATACACTATCATGTTCCATGTCAAACTTTTGTTCTGTGACAAACTCAGATGAACACTGTACTACATGAGGGGCAGTGGGGTAATCCAGCGTGTGGATGAGATAAAGTTAAGCTGCTTCAGCTATGTGTGAAGTTTTTATAGAATCTAACAAAGATATGTCAACAGGTAACATGCAGGTGAGCAAATGGGAGTAACATATTGATGCTTAGTGACTTGTGCATTAGCACACTAAGCTACATATGGAACTATAAAGAAAAATGTTCTGCAAAACCACAAAATAAAATATTTGGAGAATCGAACGATCAACTTTATCAAAGGCTATACACAGCTTGAGACAAATGAGGGGAAGAATTTGTTAAGGGTGAAGAAAATGTGATTTGTGACTTTCACTGTAAGGATGCAGTTCACAATATCATTTAACAATACCCTAGGAAGAGAAACAGGTAATCAACACTTTGGTCAGAAAATGATCAAATAAACAGGAGATAAATATAATGGACAAATCAAAATCAAAGGAAGCCATTTGATCCAACAAAATCTGGAACTATTTCTAAACAGGAAAAGGAGTGAACATTTGGAAAGATTTGGCCCATGGGTAGAGATAACTCAACTAACAATAACAGAAGTCCATGAGTTATATTCATCAGTAGTTCAAAATTAAAAGGAAAAACCTGGTTGTGAGCAAGTGATTGACTGAGTGAGTAAAAGAGAAAAAAATATAAAGCCTGTAATTCGACCCTATCTTTAGTTCTGTAATTACTCTAAAACAATTTGTAGTCCCTGTACATTGCACTGGAAATTATGAAATGTGGTACAGTTGCTATAAGGTGTCCAAGAATACTTTTCACTTACCATAAGATTCTCTGTGCAGTAATTATATTTTGCTTCAAATCAAAACTTGATTGCAAGAGGTGGGAATGTACCATGCAAAATAAAATTATCTGCAATGCAACAAGATGATCAAAAGGTCACAAAATGAATTACAATGAGCAAGGCCAATTATCCCAAGTTATTTGTCTATCCAGAGGAAAAAAAACTATATTCTTTCAAAATTAAAATTGTTTCTTAAATAATAATCAAACATTTGACACTTTTACTCTCCCTGGAAATGTATTTTAACTATATAACCATATAACAATTACAGCATTGAAACAGGCCATCTTGGCCCTTCTAGTCCGTGCCGAACGCTTACTCTCACCTAATCCTACTGACCCGCACTCAGCCCATAACCCTCCATTCCTTTCCTGTCCATATACCTATCCAATTTTGCTTTAAATGACAATACCAAACCTGCCTCTACCACTTCTACTGGAAGCTCATTCCACACAGCTACCACTCACTGAGTAAAGAAATTCCCCCTTATGTTACCCTTAAACTTTTGCCCCTTAAGTCTCAACACATGTCCTCTTGTTTGAATCTCCCCTACTCTCAATGGAAAAAGCCTATCCACGTCAACTCTATCTATCTCGCTCATAATTTTAAATACCTCTATCAAGTCCCCCCTCAACCTTCTACGCTCCAAAGAATAAAGACCTAACTTGTTCAATCTTTCCCTGTAACTTAGGTGCTGAAACCCAGGTAACATTCTAGTAAATCTTCTCTGTACTCTCTCTATTTTGTTGACATCTTTCCTATAATTCGGTGACCAGAACTATACACAATACTCCAAATTCGGCCTTACCAATGCCTTGTACAATTTTAACATTACATCCCAACTCCTATACTCAATGCTCTGATTTATAAAGGCCAACATACCAAAAGCTTTCTTCACCACCCTATCCACATGAGATTCCACCTTCTGTGCGAAACCTTGTCAAAGGCCTTACTTAAGTCCATATAGACAACATCCACTGCTTTACCCTCGTCAACTTTCCTCGTAACCTCTTCAAAAAAGCATCTATGGAAAAAAAAGTACTGCCAAAGGGTCTCTGCCCGAAATGTTGACTGCACTTCTTTCCCCATAGATATTGCTTGGCCTGCTGAGTTCCTCCAGCATTTCATGAGTGTTACTTGTACCACTTCACACACCTCTCTCAATGGAAGTGGTAAACCAAACAACACATTTTCTTATCAAAAATAGCATTATTCAGTTTTATCAATAATCAGCAGAAGGAAGAACATACTTATATTTTTTCTATCTTTCTGCAAAAATTCAAATAAAAACTAGTCAGAAAGCATGCACCAAAATTTACAATCCTCAAAACTCCCCAATAAGTTAACAATTGCATTAAATTTCCCATACTGCATATACTTACACTAATCTTCTTTCAAGAAGGCAGCGATTTTTCATGAAGATCTCAGATAGGACATCTAGGGAGGGGGAAAAAAAGCAGAGCTGAGTAAATGCAGTACACCACTCAATAGTACCTTTCTAAAGGAAATTGGGTATACTGGGGCATTAAAGTAATAAATAAATGACTGTCAATGCTGAGCAGGACAACAAACATTTTCAGAATCTAGGCTGCTTGACTTTCGTTTTAAGTTGATCCAAACTCTTAAGGACCTTTGAGCCTGCTGCACCATTCATATAAGACTAAGGCCAGTTCTGTGTGTCATTTTTCTAATTCCAGTTTTCATTTCCTGACGCTCTTGATCCAAAAATCAATTTTAGTTTTAAACAAACCCAATAACAGAGCATCTACAGGTACAAATTACTAAAAGAATTTTTCACCATCCAAGTCCTAAACAACCAGTTCCTTGTTACTGTACTTCCTAACTCTAGGCATGCTTATTTCACTTCAATGTTCCTGGACTGCTGAGGAATGCCTACTTTAAACAACTTGTGACAACATATTGTGCCACTCCGGGGGGCGGGGGGGGGGGGGGGGGGGGGGGAACGTGGTTGACAGCCTGCCACAGCTTTCCTAATGACCAGCACTATTTATTGTTCTTGTGTTAAAATGCTTTCGTGGGACTTTGGTGGGATGTTCAAGTTCACTTATTGTTACATTTTAGCTTGGGTTATAGAGTTATTTACATGTGTGTTTGTGGATCACCCTGACTGTAACCAGGGTGTGTATTAATCACCTCCCCAGTCTGTATGTGACTGAGTGGTTTCTCTCTCTAGGTCATAGCACCCAGTCTGTTTTTATGCTTGTTGCAATAAAAACGGCTGTTGAGTTAATCGAGCTTTTCATGTCTATCACCATGGACCAAATGCTCACCATTTTGGTGTCAGGAGTGGGATTAGAAATCGAAGGTGAGATTGAAGAACTGCGATATTGGATAGATTGCCTTAAGACCCAGGGAACAAGTCAAGATACTGAGCAGTATGCCTCCCTTGCAACCGCAGGCCAGGCTCATGAAGGCGGGACACAGAGGGAGGACCTGGAAATTGAGCATCGTACCTTCCCAGGGAACCCTGACAGAGTGAGTTTACCCAGGCTCCCCAATCTGGAAGATACGGCAGAGTACATCACCACCACCCCCCCCCCACCCCCGCTCCCTTATGGCCCACACTGGGGATCCCAAGATTCCCAAGATGCCACAGCCACAGAAGGACAAGCAGCATGGCAGGCACCACTGACACCACCAGAGCAAGAGGAAGACCAAAGGGCCTCAGCAATTAACGCCATAAGATTCACTCTGAAGCTCCCCAGATTCAATGGTTCCAGACGCCTGGAGCCTTACCTAACACTAGTCAAATTTGCCACATGGCACAACGTGTGGAGCCCCACAGAGACTGTAGTGCATCTTACCCTGGTGCTGGAAGGGGATGCCCTGTGAGCCCTCCCCAACCTAACGCCAGCTGAGCAATGTAACTACAGGGCCCTCGTAGTTGCACTAGAGTGGTGTTTCGAGCCGGGACCATTGGAGGAAGCAATGAGGGAAGAACTGGGCAGCAGACAGCACTTGTGGGAGAAAACCTGGGGACATTCACAGCAGACCTCCAGCAATGTGCTCGGTATGGCTAGCCCCAGTTCCCTCCTGCGGCCCAGGAAGAGTTCGCCTTTCGTGCCTTTGTAAAGGCACTGATGACAGAGCACCTTTGGCAGCATGTTCGTTTGACATCACCATCATCACTAGCTGAGGCGGAGAGAGCAGAAGCAATTTTCGTCCACCAAGGTGTTCCAGCATTGCCAAGGCAGAAGAAACTGATGAGGAGGAACCCGTGACACAGATCCAACCAGCATTACGCCTACTCTGCCACACGCCACAGAGCAATCTCTACTGCCAGTGTGGTGAGGCAGGCCATTTGGCTCGGGATTCCCAGGCACCAGCACCACGCCGCAGCCCAGTGCGGCCTTTGCAGAATGTTGAGCGGCTAGCACCACCAGAGACCTCCAGCAGAATCCCTCCATTGTCGCCTCTCTGGATGAGCCATTTGGGTGAAGAGCAAGGTTTATACATGGGCTGTGTGGTGAAGGGCATCAGATGCTGTGTGCTGGTGGACACGGGGTCAGTTATTGAGTTAAATGAGCTTTTCTCGTGTGTCATCATGGATTAAATGCTCACCAGACTATTTTGAAAGATAATATTTTCAAAGATACGTAAATCAAGTGTAGCTATTACTAAAGTTTTGTAGAGGTAAAATGAATGTTCTCAAACAAAATACTGTAGAGCATGCATGATCTAAAGATGCAGAACACAGAAATAATTTTGAAAACCAACTAACATTGAAGCTAAGTGCATTAGAATTGAGTTTGCCGAGTAAAAATAATATATTAAACAACATGAAAAGAGAATTCCTAAAGAAAATATTCAAATATTTTAGCCATAATATTTGAAAGTATTTCAAATTCAATTTTAAAAATCATAATATAGCAGGATTTTGCATATTTAAAATTACATTCATACTTTAGAATACTAAATATTAAATAATTTTACATGTTAATAGACCATAGAATTTCAGAAGTCCAGATATTAAAACAACTTGCAATTTTTTTAAGTGAACATGACACAGATCTCTGCAAGATGTTCAAAATCTGTTTCACCATTCACAACTTTACTAATTATCTGAAATACTCTGCAAACATTTAAAATTCTGACCAGACTGATTGGATTATCAATTATTCAACTGACTAATCCACTGGATTTCCTCACATATAGCAACAGTATGAGAGAAAGAAACGCATTCTTGAAACCACTGGTGCCAGGCATTCTCATGCTTATAACTTACATTACTGTATTGTTAAAATGTTCAATCCATCATGTTGTACATATTTCTATACAAATCCAGCTTTGTCAATATAGTAAAACATAAAGTTACAGAAAACTAGTTTCTGTATCAAAACAACTGTTACATTAAAATTCAACTAACCACTTAACTAGAAAACTTGAAATCAAGCAATAGCAACATATTGCTTATCAGCAAAGTTGCAGATTATTTAAGTTACAAATCATTCAGTTATGAGAGAGCATTTTAAAAGGAAATATAAGGCAAATGCTTCCTTGCTAAAAGCAAGGAAGTACATTTAAACATTAATGAATCGGTAATTTTTACTGTGTCCAATTCTGGGCATGATGTTTAAGGAAATAGAAGAAGATACAGTACAGCATGTCAACCATCTTTTGAGGACATGGGAAGTGTTCAGTGGAAATGTTGAACAGCAAAAAAATGTATGAGGAACTAGATAATATAGAGAGGTTAGCAAAATTCCTACAGCGGAGATGATTACAATAGATTTAAATACTGCTTAGATTGAGAGAAATTTATTTCATTGATAACAAGGTCCAGTACTAAACAATAAAGATTATTATGGAAATATATTTAAGGCATTTTTCAGTTAGGAGTCAATTATAATTTGCAATGGCAGGCTTAAAAGGGTAGTGAAGCCAAAAGAATTTTCAGAATCAGAATCAGGTTTCTTATCTACGGCATGTGATGTGAAATTTGTTAACTTAGCAGCAGCAGTTCAATGTAATACATAATCTAGCAGAGAGAGAAAAATAATAAATAAACAAGTAAATCAATTACATATATTGAATAGATTTTTTAAAACGTGCAAAAATAGAAATACTGTATATTAAAAAACAGTGAGGTACGGTCCAAAGATTCAATGTCCATTTAAGATACGTAAAAATATCCATTTAAATATCCATATTATATTCAAATATCCATTTAAGGCCGTACCTTCCAAATATCTGGACCTGACTTGCACTACCGTACTTTCCCTTTTCTATTTTCTAATCATGATTAATAATTTAAATTTTTATTATATTTACTTTGTGATTTGTACTTCAGGGAGCGCGAAGCGCAGAAACAAATGTCACTGTGATGATTGTACACTCTAGTATCAATTGTATGGTGACAAAGTATTTGTATTTGAATCGGATGGCAAAGGAGAAGAAGCTGTTCCTGAATTGCTGAGTGTGTGCCTTCAAGGCTTCTGTACCTCCTACCTAATGGCAACAGTGAGAAAAGGGCATGCCCTGGGTTCTGAAGGTCCTTAATAATGGACACAGCCTTTCTGAGACACTGCTCCCTAAAGATGCCCTCAGTACTTTGTAGGCTAGTACTCTGCAGCTTCTTTCGGTCCTGTCCGTTAGCCCCTCCATACCAGACAGTGATGCAGCCTGTCAGAATGCTCTCCACGGTACAACTATAGAAGTATTTGAGCGCAATCATGAGGAAATCTGCAGATACTGGAAATTCAAGCAACACACACAAAATGCTGGTGGAACACAGCAGGCCAGGCAGCATCTACAGGAAGAAGCAATGTCGACGTTTCAGACCGAGACCCTTCGTCAGGACTAACTGAAAGAAAAGATAGTAAGAGATTTGAAAGTAGGAGGGGGAGGGGGAAATGCAAAATGAGAGGAGAAGACCGGAGGGGGTGGGGTGAAGCTAAGAGCTGGAAAGGCACCTTGTTGCCTTTTTGAAGCAAGTGGGAACTTCTGCCCGTAGCAGTGAGAGGTTGAAAATGTCCTTGAATATTCCTGCTGTTAAAAATAAATTATCACAGTGTTCAGCATAGTGTACAGATTTCACATTAATTCACTTAACAAAGTGATTTGTTATTAAATAACAAAGCACTTAATCAGATACTAAACCTATAGAAACAGCATAATAGTTTCCTTCAGAACAAAACTTTAATGCAGCTGTAGAATGCTGCTCCACTTCTTAATATTTAAAAAAACATCAAAATAATATTTCCCCATTATGTAACTCAATCATTTTATATATCCTTCTTCAAAGGATATACAAATTGATATTTCTACCCAACTTCAAAGTCCTGCAGCATTCTTCCAAGAAATAGAAATGTCAAAATCTACAAACCTTTATTTATTGGGGGGGGGGGGGGGGGTGAACCTAAGAAATATTGAATCTGTGATCACTGATGTGCAGCATTGAGTGAATATGCATTTTAGCTTGTGTATGTACGTGTAATCCATCTGTAGATTTTATCCTTACTTTCATAAGTGAGTATGTGTTATGTATACTGCAGTGCTTTACAGCCTGGTTCAGAGAAAACTTGTTTGACAGTATACTTATATGTAGTTAAACAACAATTAACATTTGGAGTTCTGCTTCAACTTCTTTCAATAATTAAAAACTTCCCTATAAATTTCCCAAAAAAAGTTTAAAAATTGACAAGTTTCTTGATAAGATAATCTTTTGAGGGTTTCTCCAGCTAGTTTCCAGATATCCATTGATATCAGTTCAGAAGAACACACCCAAATGCTGGAGGGACTCAGCAGGTCAGGCAGCATCTATAGAAAAGAATAAGCAGATCTACATTTTAGGCTAAGACTCTTCATTAGGACTGGAAAGCAAGGCGGTAGCAAGAAGCCAGAATAAGACTGTGAGGGGAGGGGAAGGTGTAAAAGCTGGCAGGTGATAGGTGAAACCTGGTGAGGGGGATGGTGGGTGGAGAGGGGGGAAATAAAGTGAGAAGTTGGGAGGTGATATGTGGAAGACATAAAGGTCTGAAAAAGGAATTTGGTAAGACAGTAGAATGGACCTTGGGAGAAAAGGAAAGCAGCGAGGCTCCAGAGGAAGGTGATGGGCAGGTGAGGGGAAAAGAAGAGGGAAGCCAGAATAAGGAACGATATAGAGAGAAGAGGGAGGTGGAAGTAATTACCAGGTTAGGGAAATCGATGCCATCACTTTGGAGCTATACAAACAGAAAATGAGATGTTGCTCCTCCAACCTAGGTGTGGCCTCATTGTGGCAGTAGAGGAGGACATGTCGGAATAGAAATAGGAAGTCAAACTGAAATGGTTAGCCACCAGGAAATATCATGTTTTGTGGCAGATGGAGTGAAGGTGCTCAACAAAGCAGTTTCCCAGTCTATGTTGGGTCTCACTGACATTGAGAAGGCTGCAGCTGGAGCATCAGATAGAGTTGGTGACCCTGATGACCCCATCTTTCCGCAACTTCGTCGACTCTGAAGATCTCCCATCCACTGCCATCAACCTCAGATGTACATAAAAATAGAGGACATGGATGTAGGTTAAGAGGGAAGAGATCCAGAGGGGAATTGAAGGTTCATCTAGACCAGGGATGGCCAACCTATGGCACATCCGCCAAAAGTGGCGCATTGGATAATTAGAAGTGGTGCATTGCACCCCAGTGATAATAATTAAAAAATCTACTTATGCAAAAAGTATTAACCAAAAACCCGATTTGTAGAAAAAAAAAATCTATAACAGGCATTCAAGTAGCTTAGAGCTAGAAAACCAGCGGTGCATAACAGGTTTTTGCCAGTCAGTTTACAATTGACACTCGTGCACTATGGAGTTGTGCTTTGTTTGTTCTTTGTGTACATTTGCAGTTTTGTACTTTTTCAAAAATTAAGCCTTGTTTTTACATTCAGTTACCCATCACAGTGCAAAAGAAAATGAGCAAAAGCAAAGCAGAAAGTGATAGTAAGCGTGAATTCAATGAACAGTGGGAAAATGAGTTCTTATTTATAGCGGGTCTATCAGGAAAACCGTTGTGCATTGTTTGTGAAAACACTTTCTCACATAATAGAAGACAAGATCTTAATAGACACTATAAAACACAACATCAGACTGAAATAGAAGTAAAACTGAAGCTAGTGCTTGGGTCTGAATTACAGAAAGAATACGTGATTAAGAAAAAGGAAGATATCAAAAGAAGACAAAATATATTTGTTAGAAGTCTCATTAAGGTAAGTAATGTTTATCTTGTATTATATTAAATCAATATATCATGTAAAATGCTAAATATGTCTATATTAACATATCTTTACAAGAATCAAATGGGGGTACAAGAGTTGTATGGCACATCTGAACTTATGCGTGAAAAAACTGACACTTGGAATGCAAAAGGTTGGCCACCCCTGATCTAGACAGTAACAAGTCCCTGAGAAAGTGGTTGAATTTAGGTCACAGACCACTTCTGAGTGTCTCTCTGAACACTTGATTGAAGATTTCAGGAAGGGGAAGTTGGACACCTAGACTCAGCATTCTTCCCCTCTGGCATCCATGAACCCACGAAAACTACCTCACTAGTCCTCTTTTGCACCTTTTATTTTTAACTTAGTATATAGTAATTTTTTATGTCTTGCACTATACTGCTCCCACAAACAAATTTCATGACATATCAGTGATTTTAAAAAACCTGATTCTGACGAGTTGTTTAAACATGGAGGGCTATAGACCAGTGCTGGGTGATACGAAAGGATGCCCACCAGACAGCATAGACAAGTTGAGCCAAACAGTGGCCTATCTGAAAGCTGTAAAAATATTTACTTTCATAATTTAGGCAAGATAATGGAAAATAGCAAGCAACTGTGGAAGTCACCATCAAGGAGTACAGGAAAGATAAGAGGAAATAAAATTAGAAATTCTTATTTTATTGCTGAATTTACAAGACAGTAAAATTTATATTTAATGGCCAAACAACTCAGAGATCTTCCAACCTGATCAACCAACAAAGGGTCTATATATGAAACAGAGGCATCAATATTTCAGATAGCCTACTACAATATGTATTGAATTATTTGTGGGTATAGATAGTCTTTATACACAACACCCAAATTATATCAGTTCATTCAATTGTCCAAACCATTTGCTTTTTTAAAAAAAATGAATATAGGTTGTTCATAATCACAGGAGAAATGCACTCTATGGCACAAAATGCATGAAAAATGAAGAGCAGATTAAAGGTCCCAGGGCTGAAGTGCTAATTTGTTCTTTATCATTAACTAGGCCACTTAAGTGCTTCGATTCTCTCGAGTTTAAGCAGTAAAATTATGCTGATTCAGTACTCACACAGCAGTTTCCACCAAAAAAAACCGCCTTATATTCTGTCATGATCTTTTATTTAAATACTGTTTACTCCTACATTCTTGAGAATATTGACTGCAGTACACTTTCAAAGGTTAGGAAGCATTCTCTTGTATCCGCCCAGCCATTTTTCATATTCAGTGAGAAAGAAAACATGAAGGTATAAGTAGTGAAGTCCAACACTACTCTCCCTGGAAGTTCAAACACACACAAAATGCTGGTGGAACGCAGCAGGCCAGGCAGCATCTATAAGGAGAAGCACTGTCGACGTTTCGGGCCGAGACCCTTTGTCAGGACATTTCCTTGTGTTTTCTCCCTGGAAGTGCAAGGCATATTTCAGCAAGGGGTCAATTCTTAACCATCAAGAGACTAAACATGAAAGTCCTTCCTCTCCTTAGTCCAGAAGCACTGAATTCCTAGTACATCACCATCACAGATTTAATTAAGTATGAGTAGTAAGGAATGTGTAGTCAGGAGCTTAGCACACCTGAACATTGCTTTTGCTTAGTGAGTTACCTAACAAAGTTACACAAGATCCAGTCTGTACACTGAGATAACCACGTTCACAGGAATTCTAAAAAGACACTACTTTTAACAGATCAATTTACTGAAAATGTGTTGACAACAATTCACAAATATCAATTATCAGCATATAGACACATGCAATTTGGAATAATCCAAGATCACACGCAAGAGTTAAGAAATTCATAACACATCAATTTTTTTGTAATTTTTACCAGAAGTGTAACATTTCCATTAATCTGACATTGATCTCATAATTCTTTCATTCAATATTACCATTTTCTTTTTGTGCGTCCTGTTTTGATTTTACTTCTTCAGCATTCTTGAACAACATCTAATTGATGTTGTTATGACCCTTTCTGTTGGGCTGAAAATTACAGATAGATCTTCAGACTCTAAATCATGAAGTTGTGGATTCAAATCCCTAACCTGATTCAAAAATGTAACAAAAACCAACCACTTAGCCGGAATATTAAAGGAGTGTTACAGGTTTCCCCCCGCTATTCAAAGGTAGAGCATTCCTATGAAATGGTTCGTAAGCCAGAATGTCATAAAGTGAAGAAGCAATTACCATTTATTTATATGGGAAAAATTTTTGAGCGTTCACAGACCCAAAAAATAACCTACCAAATCATGCCAAATAACACATAAAACCTAAAATAACAGTAACATATAGTAAAAGCAGGAATGATCTGATAAATACACAGCCTATATAATGTAAGAATACTTTTCTGCAATTATTGCAGCACTGTCCACCGCAGCAAAAATCTCACGTAAGCACTCTCAGCAAAAACACATGGCGCAAGCGCTTCCGGCAGAAGCACTCTTTCCAGTAACCTTTAAGCTATGAAGCTACCAAATAACACATTGTAGTGGCGTGCAAAGCGCTACGAAAGGAACACACGAAGGCAGAGAGAGCTGAACTCGGAATAGCTTTACTGATTCAAACTCGTGCACTTAAATCACCCCTCCCATGGGTCCCTGCGACCAGTGGGGCGGACGTGATGTCAGACCAACCCCAGAAGGTCCGCCCCAAGCCGGCGGCACGTCTGCCTGCCACCACACCAACACCCCCCCCCCCCCGCCCCAGAAACGTCCATTGCGGGAGTGGAGCCCCCAGTCTGTGTGGCTTGCCTGGGTGGCCGGCCTCGCCTCACCAGCGCGGTGAGGGTACTCTCACTGGTTGCTCAATGTCCAAGTGCGCCGGTTTGAGGCGTTCCACTGTAAAAGTCTCTTCCCAGCCACCCACCTCCACTACACACGTGGATCTGTTGTGCTGGATCACCCTGAAGGGTCCCTCATACGGCCGCTGAAGAGGTGATCTGTGCATGCCCCTGCGAATAAAAACATACTCACAGTCTCAGAGGTCTTTAGGGGTGAAGGATGGCGAGGGGACCATGCCTGGAGGTCGGGACCGGTGCTAGGGTCCCTACCTTGTCCCGCAGCCTCGTTAGCACCACTGCTGGAGTTTTGTCTGAATCTCGGTGATCTGGTACGACCTCACACGGGACCGTCAGGGGAGCGCTGTAGACCAATTCCGTCGAGGTGCCCAGGTCTTCCTTGGGGGCTGTGCGGATGCCCAGTAGGACCCAGGGAAGCTCGTCTGTCCAACTGGGGCCCCTGAGGCGCCATCAGGGCTGACTTGAGATGTCAGTGGAATCGCTCTACCAAACCGTTGAACTGGGGATGGTACGCTGTGGTGTGATGCAGCTGGGTGCCCAGGAGCTGCGCCAGAGCTGTCCACAAACCAGACGTGAATTGCACCCCTCTGTCGGAGGTGATGTCCGCTGGGAGGCTGAACCTGGCGATCCAGTTTGCAATAAGCGCCCTGGCGCAAGACTCAGCGGTATGGCTTCCGGCCATCTGGTGAACCTGTCTACCATGGTAAAGATATACCTGGTGCCCCGGGAGACTGGCAGGGGGCAGACGATGTCCACATGGATGTGTTGGAACCTCCTGTGCGTCAGCTGAAACTGCTGGAGGGGAGCCTTCACATGCCGCTGGACTTTGGCGGTTTGGCAGTGTACGCAGGACCTGGCCCAGTGTCCAACCTGTTTGCGCAAACCGTGCCAGATGAATCTGTCCGCTACCAGCTTGATGGATGCCCGGATGGATAGGTGGCCCAGGTCATGCAGCGTGTCGAACACCCGGTGCCTCCATGCCGCTGGAACCACAGGTCGGGGTTTGCCGGTAGACATGTCACACAGGAGTCGATCCGCTGCCAGGCTGATGGAGACATCCTCCAACTGGAGCCCCGAAACGGCGGTGCGGTAAGCCGGAATCTCGGGGTCCGACCGCTGTGCTTCTGCCAGTGCTGCACAGTCTATTCCTGTGGACGATATGCCTACTGATTGGAGGCAGGGGCAAGACAGTGTGTTGGCGACGATGTTGTTCTTCCCTGCGATGTGGCGGATGTCTGTGGTGAATTCTGAAATAAAGGACAGGTGCCTCTGCTGCCGAGCCAACCATGGGTCCGATACCTTGGCCAGTGCGAAGGTGAGGGGCTTGTAGTTCATATACACGGTGAACTCTCTTCCCTTGAGGAAGTACCGGAAATGCCGGATAGCCAGGTGGAGCGCTAGCAACTCTCTGTCAAAGGCGCTGTACTTCACCTCAGGTGGCCGTAGGTGCCAGCTGAAGAAAGCGAGTGGTCGCCACTGGACCTCGACGAGCTGCTCCAGGACTCTGCTGACTGCCGTGTCGGAAGCGTCGACTGTGAGTGCCATGGGTACATCGAACTCTCGGATGCACTAGGAGGGCCACCTTCGCCGGCGCCTCCTTGGTCTGCTCGAACGCCTCTATGGACTCCATGTCCCATGCCACTTCTTTGGCCTTGCCAGCCATCAGGCAGAACAAGGGTCTCATGATGCGGGCCGCCACCGGCACGAACTGATGATAAAAGTTGACCATTCCTCCGAACTCCTGCAGGCCCTTGACCGTGCTAGGCTTGGGGAATTGGCGGATGGCCTGGACCTTGTCTGGTAGGGGAATTGTGCCATGTCAGTTGAATTTGTGGCCCAATAAGTCAATCTCCATCAGCCCAAACTGGCACTTCGCCGGATTGACTGCCAGTCCGTAGTCACTCAGGCGTTGGCAGAGCTGGCGCAAATTTGCCACGTGCTCCTGGTGCGAACTGCTGGCCACCAGGATATCGTCTAAGTAAATGAAAACAAAATCCAGGCCGCGTCCCACTGAGTTCATGAGCCTTTGGAAAGTTTGGGCTGCATTCTCGAGACCAAAAGGCATCCTCAGGAATTCAAACAAGCCGAACGGGGTGATGAGGGCTGTCTTGGGCACATTGTCGGGGTGCACTGGGATCTGATGGTATCCCCTGACCAGGTCAATTTTGGAGAAGATGGTCGCTCCGTGCAGGTTCACCGAGAAGTCCTGGATGTGGGGTACCGGGTATCTGTCGGTGGTTGTGGCATCGTTGAGTCTTCTGTAGTCTCCGCAGGGCCTCCATCCTCCTGCGGACTTGGGCACTGTGTGCAGCGGGGATGTCCACGGGCTGTCTGAGCGGCGTACAATTCCCAGATCTTCCATCTTACAGAATTCCTCCTTGGCGAGGTGGAGCTTGTTGGGTGGGAGCCTGCGAGCTCGGGCATGCAGCGGCAGGCCTTGCGTGGGGATGTGGTGCTGCAAGCTGTGCTTGGGGTCGGCCGTGGAGAACTGCGGGGTGACTATGGAGGGAAATTCCGCCAACACCCTGGCAAATTCGTTACCCAAGAGGGTCACAGAATCCAGGTGGAGGGCCGGTAGCTTGGCTTCTCCGAGCTGGAAAGTCTGGAACGCCTCGGCGTGGACCAAATGCCAGCCTTTCAAGTCAACCAGGAGGCAGTTGGGTCATAGGAAGTCTGCCCCTTGTAGTGGCTGTGACACCGCTGCCAACGTGAAAGTCCAAGTGAAACGGCTGGACCAGAAATGCAGTGCAATACGGCCGTACATCCGAATACTGGTGCCATTTGTGGCAGTGAGTTCGGGGCCTGGGACCGCGTTACAAGTGTCCATATTCGAGGGGGGGAGTACATTGACTTCAGCCCCAGTGTCTACCAGGAAGCGCCGTCCGGAGTGCCAGTCCCAGAAGTACAGGAGGCTGTCTCGGTAGTATTACAGATTCAAGCAACAATAAATATATGAGTTAGGCAGGGGTTTTTATAACAAATAACACGTTTATTAAACACTGAAAACAAACTCCCCAAAAGTAAACAAATCACTAACGTAACCGGAAATCAGCTGCTGTGCGGCAGCTTAAACAGTTCTTAAAGCAAGGAAGCTTAAACAGTTCTTAAAGCGATGTTGCAAAAACAGTTCTTCAAAGTAGTATTGCAAAAGTTCAAAATGCTCACAGTCCATTTAAGGGAGAGACTTTTTAAGACGATTTAAATTCTCTTTCACGTCGTGTTGCTTCGGTTCCCAAATCAAACTTTTCCCACGAAGAATTTTACGTAGATAGACAAATGAAACGGCTTAAAGGCACTGACCTTTCCTTTACAAAACTGTTCCCAATCCTTTCTGCTATTTCACAGGGATTAACACGAGAACAGTCAACGAATTCCTTCCGAATAAGGATCAAACAAGGTCGAACCTGTTGCACCGTTGAAATCGATTCTCCTCGATCTTTTAACTCCCGAACTCCGATCTTCACTCTCCACTAATTCTCAACTAGCAGCGATATAAAGAAACTGCTGGCAAATACCTTTTAAACTTTAGACATTAGATAAAACTTCATCTTCCAACTAAACTGCGTCATAACATTAAATCACGCAGTGGCATGAAGTCAACATGGCAAATCCAGCCACAAACTGCCCCTCTTCACAGGGAGGGGTCCTCCTTTTATACCCTGTAAAAAAAACCTGTCACATGACCTCTACTGGCGGGAAAATGACGTCACTCCACCATCACAAGACCATTACCTCAAGTCCAGTATAGCTTCAACCCCAGTCACGTGACAAGGGTACCACTGTCACGTGTCACGGGTACGTAACAGTAGCTAGCCGTCATAGCCATTAGCGACCGCTGGCCCCGGCGTTTTCCGGAAAAGCACATGGTGGATGGCAGTGGCGCGCACCTGAGCCCCATCTTTGGTGATAGAAACACCATTGTTCCGATCTTTCGTCTTATCCCCCTCCCGTGCATCTCGGCGGCTTCAGTTGCGGGGCCTGGGCTTTGGGGCGCGTGATTGTGGCTAGGCCCGTGGAGGCTGCTCCGCGTTGCTTGCTCTGCCAAAGGACGTCTGCTTTAGCCGCGACCCCATGCTGGTCGCTGAAATTCTCACTCGCGAGGAGGAGGCGGATGTCCTCTAGCATTTGCTCAAGGAACAACTGTTCGAATAAAAGGCACGGCTTATGGCTGTCTATAAGCGCCAGCATATCACTCATGAGCTCGGATGGTGTGCAGTCGCCAGGCTGTCCATGTGTAGGAGCCATGCGGCCTGTTCGCGGTGGGAGTGTCCAAAGGTACGGATCAGGAGTGCGCCTTGAGTTTAGTGTACCTGTCCTCCGTTGGTGGCTGGCATAGGAAGTCGATGATCCGACCTGCCGTCTCCTGGTTGAGCTCGCTGACCATGTAGTAATACCGTGTAGCGTTGGCTGTAATGTCTCTGATATTGAACTGGGCCTCAGCCTGCTCGAACCAAATGTGGGGCTGAGTGGCCCAGAAAGTCTGACACTTCAGAGCGACCGCACTGTGCGAATTGCTCCGATTCATGGCTGGTTGCAGAGTCGCTGGTTCCAGATGCTGTCTGGAACGTCGGGGTCACCAATGTAGAGGCGCGCAAAGCGCTACGAAAGTAACACACAGAGGCAGAGAGAGCTGAACTCGGAATGGCTTTACTGATTCAAACTCGCGCGCTTAAATCCCCCCTCCCATGGGTCCCTGTGACCAGCGGGGCGGACATGATGTCAGACCGCCCCAGAAGGTCCATCACTATGTCCTTACTTTGTTCACCACGATCAAAACACTTAATTATGTCTAGTTTTACGCTAAGTGTAACACCCTTACACGCTCTTTTAGGCTCTTCCAATACCTTAGAATGCATCTTGCTAACGGATGCACAAAATAAATTGACATAAAGCACAGATGCTCACAGGCACGTGTTTTAAGTGATGCCGGCTAGAATGCAGTTCCGGGGGAGGAGCTTGACTGCTCGGCACGCGCACTGCCTTTTCTCGTACAACGAAAACACCTTCTGTTAGCGAAAACAGGTAACTAATGTAGGTCTTTCATAACAGCGAGGTGACGTAGAGTGAATGGTTGAAAAACGGGGGACACCTGTACTCTGTCAGTGATAACGTCTTGCTTAAGAAACACATAACAAAATAACATTGGAGGGATGCATATATAAACAGAACAGCAAAATAAGCAACAAAAACAATAGTGTTTAATAATGGAAGATTTTAATTACAGTATTTCTGGGATTGATAAAAACAGAATGCCTTCAGTAGTAAATGCGGCAGATTTCAAAGGTATATTTGAGATAGTTTTCTAGATCAATGAATTTATTTGAGACAAACCTGGATTAGTGTATAAGGAGAAAAACTAATAGATTATAATGCTCATCGGGTTGCTCAAAGAGTGAAAAGTAACTAAGAACATACACATCTGCACTGACGACCTGAAGTAAATGGCTGCTTCTGTCCGAGAAAGGCTCTGTTATTCTCCATTGACACTGCCCTTAGACACTGGAAGCCCAACACACTTGGGCAAACTGGAAGGCGTGATTTCCATCAGAATTTAAGCAGGAGGTAGTGGCTTCCAATTATTAAAAAAACATACAATTTTGAAAAACAAATATAAAAATATTCTTAGAAGGCTAGAAAGAAAAGAGCAGCAGGGTAGAGATCATCTACCAAGACCTGAGCTGGCTATGGTCTGGTTACATTCTGTCTAAACATTTGGAATTGGTTGGGAAGCGAGCGCAACTTGGCACTTAATCCAGATCAGTTTCACTCTGTTAGCAGGTAACAGTATCAATGAGGGATTTGGACCAGGAATTGAGGATGATTGGGAATTTTAAATCGCATGCTTGACTCAGGGTCAGCAGAAATGTGTTGCAGGGAAGAACTTTCCTGGGTGTTAAGCTTTGTTTATCTTAGTGGCGCAGTCAAGTGCAACATCTAACCAAAGAATTGTTTTCAAGTCTTGATGCTAATCAGTATCAAAGCCAGGGCATAACATTCTGCAAATGCCTCTGGTTCAGGTAAGAAAGAAAAACAAGTAATTGTCTCCTGGTCAGGATTCGGACTGCAGATCATGATAACAGCACTACCACAGTTGGCTTAAGTGGAAGGGAAGGTTGTGTTGAGGAAACAGTGAGTCTGCAGAAGAACTTAGATTGGGAGAATGGACAAAGAAGTGGCAGATGGAATATAGAGTAGGGAAGTGTATGGTCATGCACTTTGATAGAATGATTAAAGCCATTTTTTCTGAACGGAGAAAAAATTCAAAATCTGAGTTGCAAAGGGAATCAAGAGTTCTTGTACAGGATTCCCTAAAGGATATATTGCAGGCTGAGTCAGTGAAGGTAAGGAAGGCAAATATAATGTTAGCATTCATTTCAAAAGGACTCATGAACATGAGCCTGGAGCAGAGAAGAGTACCCAGACAGTGGAAAACATCCTGTATTGTCCCGGTACCGAAGAAACCACAACCAAAGGAGTTGAATGACTTCAGACCTGTTGCCTTGACGTCGCACGTGATGAAGACCATGGAGCGGCTGATAATACAGAATCTGAGGCCACAAACCAGGCACGCCCGGGATCCTCTTCAGTTTGCGTATAAGGAGAAGGTGGGAGTGGAGGATGCTATCACGTATTTGCTGCACAAATCCCTCTCTCACCTAGATGGGGTCAGTGGTGCTGTGAGGATTACATTCCTGGACTTCTCTAGTGCCTTTAACACCATCCAGCCCAAGATCTTAAGGCACAAACTAACGGAGATGGGAGTAGACTCTCACATGGTGGATTGGATAGTGGACTACTTGACTGAGAGACCTCAGTATGTGCGGTTGGGAGACTGTAGGTCTGACACGGTGGTCAGCAGCACAGGAGCGCCGCAGGGGACCGTGCTCTCTCCGGTCCTGTTCACCCTGTACACATCAGACTTCCAATATAACTCGGAGTCCTGCCATGTGCAGAAGTTCGCTGACGACACGGCCATAGTGGGGTGTGTCAGGAATGGACAGGAGGAGTATAGGAAACCGATACAGGACTTTGTGATATGGTGCAACTCAAACTACCTGCGTCTCAATATCACCAAGACCAAGGAGATGGTGGTGGACTTTAGGAGACCTAGGCCTCATATGGAGCCTGTGATCATTAATGGAGAATGTGTGGAGCAGGTTAAGACCTACAAGTATCTGGGAGTACAGTTAGACGAGAAGCTAGACTGGACTGCCAACACAGATGCCTTGTGCAGGAAGGCACAGAGTCAACTGTACTTCCTTAGAAGGTTGGCGTCATTCAATGTCTGTAGTGAGATGCTGAAGATGTTCTATAGGTCAGTTGTGGAGAGCGCCCTCTTCTTTGTGGTGGCGTGTTGGGGAGGCAGCATTAAGAAGAGGGACGCCTCACGTCTTAATAAGCTGGTAAGGAAGGCGGGCTCTGTCGTGGGCAAAGTACTGGAGAGTATAACACCGGTAGCTGAGCGAAGGGCGCTGAGTAGGCTACGGTCAATTATGGAAAACCCTGAACAACCTCTACATAGCACCATCCAGAGACAGAGAAGCAGTTTCAGCGACAGGTTGCTATCGATGCAATGCTCCTCAGACAGGATGAAGAGGTCAATACTCCCCAATGCCATTAGGCTTTACAATTCAACCGCCAGGAGTAAGATATGTTAAAGTGCCGGGGTTGATTGTATTTAATGTATCTAAGTAAACTACTTAAGAACTTTTTAAAAGCTATTATTAATGCTTTTTGAGAGAGTGATTTAGATGCATATCATATTTTTACTGAGTAATTTTATGTAATTAGTTTTGCTAAAACAAGTGTATGGGACATTGGAAAAAATGTTGAATTTCCCCATGGGGATGAATAAAGTATCTATCTATCTATCAATTTAAGAGCAAGGATGTAATGCTGAAGCTTTATAAGGCATTAGTCAAACTGCACTTGTGGAGTATTGTGAGCTGTTTGGACCCTTTATCTAAGAAAATATATTGGGGGGGTGCAGAGAAGGATCACAAGAATGATTCTGGGAATGAAAGGATTAACATGTGAGGAGCATTTGATGCTCTGGGTCTGTACTCGCCGGAGTTTAGAAGAATGAGGGGGAAATATCTGGAAAGAGTGAATATGAAGAGGGTGTTTCCTACAGTGGGTGAGTCTGCAATTAGAAGGCACAGCTTCAGAATAGAGGGATGCCCATTTAGGACAGAGATGAGGAGGAATTTCTTTAGCCTGAGGGTAGTGAATCTGTGAAATTCATTGCCACAGATGTCTGTGGAGACAAAGTCGTTGTGTATATTTAAAGCGGAAGTTAATAGGTTCCTGATGAGTAAGGGCATCAAAAGGTTGTGAGAAGAATGGGATTGAGAAGGATAATAAATCACCTATGGTAGAATGATGGAGCAGACCTGATGGGCCAAATGACCTAATTCTGTTCCATGTTTTATGGTCTAATGAGCCAGAAATGGAAGAATAAGTAAGTCAGAAAATAAGCCAAATTTCTGATTTCACTTATTGTGTAAAGTTCTCTGCTTTTTATTTCTATGCTTTTTTTTAAAATGAATTTCTCCTCTAAATGCCAAGTTCTTCCTCTATGAAGAATCTTCTGAAAGAAAATCCATAGCTTACAGTTTTATTTACAGGAACTGTAATAGCAAATGAAAGGCAAGTGACATATTTCATGGTAGGATCTGGACCACATTAACAAAAATTATGCTAACATCATAGAATTGCTTTGCAAAGGTAGGAAAACATTACTGCTATTGTTTTCAGACATAGACAAGCACTGTCAGAACAGAAATTCTAGACAACTGGAAGCATCTAGCACTTCTGTTCTCCTAGCAGGAAGTGAGCTCTTCAAAATAATAACTTTAGAAAATATTAATCCTGAAGTTCAGTCCATGTTTTGAATATAAATCAAATAATGGTTTTTAATTTACACTGAACATTTTACATTACAAAATTCTGCATGGATATATACTCATCTTTATCATTTGGTTCAAAGTTACTGAAACATTTAAAAAACAGAAAACACAATTACATGTTTTTAAGCAAACTGAAACTGTAGTACATTCCTCAAAATACTGTGGAATCATTTTCTTGATTCACTTGGCTCTCATTATTCACTGATATGCTAGCAAAGATCACAAGGTTGGTCCAGGCTCCATCTCAAACAAATAAACCTACATGTGTGTACATGTTAAGGAAACAGTCATGGTCTATGCGAATCAAATTCCAAACTAGAGATTCTTCACATACATTGCAGCAATTCTGATTTCAAAACCGATCTCGACTTGAAATATTTTGGAAACATATTCAAAGGAACTGTAATGTTGCCTAATGTCATTCAAAAATTTTTATTTATTAACAAGTGTTAATGCTTTACAACATTAAGCATGTGTGCGGGGTACAAAGAACCGGGTCTTAATAGTGCTTTTTTTTAGCTGCGGGAAGTCTACATGGATAGTGAGGATTTGATGTACACATTTCTTGTTAGTTTATGAGTCAAATTATTTCCATTACACTTACACCATAATCTCAAAAACTTAAATTCATAATACAACCTAAAACATATGCTGTATTCAAAATTATCATCACTAATCAGTAATATCCCAAGGACAACATTATTATGTATCACAACATACAGTTCATTGTACTCAATGCTTGCTGCAAAACTGATGAGAACCACAGAATTTGATAGGTGGTCATGTAAAGAATGCATTCCTATATCTCCTCACATAAAATCCGTTAGTTGAATGCTGTATGGAGTCATGCAGTTCTAAATGAAGATAGTTTATACATACATATCATCTAGGCATTAAGCCTCACAAAGCAGTTGAAAATCCAATCAACATGAAGATTAACAAAGATAATACACTACAGGCAGTCCCCGGGTTACGTACGAGTTCCGTTCCTGAGTCCGTCTTTAAGTTGGATTTGTACGTAAGTCAGAACAAGTACATCTGGTATTATTTGGCGACAGTTAGTCAAACTTTTGTCTTAGTATATAGTATATATTTTACCTTTCTATGTATATAAAACACTTAAGAAACGTATGTATTCCTATAATTAAACCACTGCGTTGCTTAGTAATAATTGTAGCTTTCATCGGGGCATGACCTTTCACATGCTCCATTATTCTAACTTTATCCTTTAAAATTGTTCCGATCGTTGACTGACTGCAGCTTAACACTTTTCCAATGACTGATGGCGTTTCACCTCTTTCCAAACACTTTATTATTTCCACTTTATTTTCAATCGCGATCGCTTCCCGACAATGGAACAGAAACACTGCAGGCGGCGGGTCCCGAGCTCCGCCAGCTCCCGAAGTCCGCTGGGTCCTAAGGACCACCGCACTGCGACAGGCTAAATGGGACAAGTGGGGGCTGTGCTGGGTTTGGGTATTTGATCTTCCACAATATTCCACGTGGGAATTTAAACTGGAGGTGGCAGTGTTTTTTTTTTTAAACGAGGTTGAGTTGCGAGCTCGACATCAACCCGGCACGGATGGTACGGGAGTCACTGGATCGACATCAACCCGGCACGGGAGCGGTTTGTCATTGGATCAAACTCGGAAACCTCCGTTCTCCAACCCGGCGCTGATCTCACTGCGCCACCAGCCGACCAGAATGGGGGAGCGGGGTCAAGGTGAATCTTACTAAGAAAAATTTAAGCCAAATACAAAGTTAAACACTCAACACAGTGTCAACGGCAACCACTTAAAATGGCAGACTGCATCGCGATCAGACTTAAAATGACAGACAGCGTCACGATCTGACTTAAAATGGCGGACGGCGTTCTCCTTCCTCGGTTCGTAAGTACGAGTTGTCCATAAGTCAGACGTCCGTAACGCAGGGACTATCTATATGTATTTTTAGAACAAAAATTATAAAAATTCAAAACTTTCTGCAATATCACTGTAGACACTTCTTATAATTATCTATAATATTCACAATATTCAGCACTGACAAGTAAATTATCAGCCAATGATAAGTCATTGACAGCATTCAAATATTTAAAGCTCAGTAAAAGGTTTATATAAATTTAAAATGTAATTAGTTAACAGACAACAATATCAAAGGTTGCTTGATTTATTTACAGTTTGGGTAGTATCAATGAGTCATAAATTAGCTTTGTTCCATAAGCCATCCCTGAAACTGAAATGTACAGATTATATATTGAACATGGTGTACAAAGAATTATCATTAATTCAATGTACACAAGAGATTGGACATTATCACAATAACTATGATTGACATGATTGAAATTCTGTAGATCTTTGAGTTAATTATTTCAACCCATGCATTGGATAGCTAATAACAGAAATAATCTTATGCAACCATTTTTCTATTCTACTATTCATAATGAATAATATTAAAGTCATCTTTGATATTCTGATGTGCCTGTTTTAAAAATTAATATACTGTGCTTGTTCTGTGCCTAGCTTGCATAACAGATACAGGTAATATCTTTAACCAAGACTTGGAACCGGAAATACTAAATCTTATTCTTCTCCAAAAACAATTCCACATACATGCCAAGTTCAAAAGTATTTGAATAATGTTAAATATCCATTCAGTTACAAATATTCATTGAGGACACATGACTCTTTTTTTTTACATAAAATTATGTCAATGCAGACATCAGATCACTGCAAATGATGGGAATTATATGAAACAAATCACAGAACATGGAACACTACAGCACAGTATAGGCCCTTTGGGCCAGGATATCATACCGATTTTATTATCTAATCTCGTGGTCACCAACCTTTTAAAACCCAAGATCCCCTACCTCAGCTTTAATGAAAGGCAAGATTGCCAACTAAATCAGTTAGTCACACGCATGCGCACCGGACAGAAAAGACCGGAAGTAAAACCCCGCAACCTGGAAGTGGAAATAATATGTACACCGGGGTCATCACCACCGTTTTTTGCACCGCGGACCGGTTTAACATTGACAATATTCTTGCGGACCAGCCGACCCGGGTGGGGGGGTTGTTAAACACGATCAGAATACAGCGATACTCGAAGGAGGTTCCTTATGTCCAGTCTATTCCGCAATTTAGTTTACGTGGCTCTCAGCACTTAGCTTCTGTCCTGCTTGCTCACGTTTTTTCCACTGAAAAAACTCAACGGGTTTGTCTTTAAGTGCAGGGTGCCTGGACTCAGGGGTCCGAAGCAGTTTTGAGGGCTTCATTGCCTCATTAAACAGCCTCCGGGCCCAAACCCCAGCCTCCTGCCCGCCGGCCAGGTGCGGCTGGTCGTGGGTGGGATGAGAGGACAAGGTCAGGGCCGGAGGTCCCCGTGCCAGGGCCACAGCGATCGCAGTCCGGAGAGAGCAACCGACCGACCGAGCGAGGAGTGCAACAGGGCGCGCGCCCCCACCCCTCCCCTTGTAGGATCTATCGGCCGACAAAAGTTTAGCTCGAGGGATGACTTTCAGTAGATCACAACGAGGTAGCTGTTCTGCTACTTATGAAACCCTGAGCCTGAATTAGGTCGTCTGCGAATATTTTAGCACCGGATTTCCCACAACCATTCGGTGTGCTAAACACGTTTAGAGGCAGCGCCCACCTGGCCACGCTCCAGGCCAGTAGCAACGGCACTTCTCGCCGGCCGGTTACCCGAGGCCAACCAGTGATCCCTGGCGCGAGGGTATCATTGCGTTTAGGTGACTGATGACCTCGCATGCGTTCAAGTTCAACAGTGGGCGTGACAGGGAATGAGGAAAGGTGCAGCTGACTAATATCATTTCATATCGCCAAATCATATTGTTTCCTCACGGACCGGTGGTTGGGGACCACTGAAGTACACTGTGTAGTGCATAGCGGGGGAGCTATACACATGCGCACTGAGCAGAAAGAACAAAACTAAAACCCCGCAACCTGGAAACAATCTCTCAACAGTACTTGTGTATTTATTTTTCATTTTTTTCAGGATCTACTGGGAAAGTCTCAAAGATTGACCAACTGATCGCGATCGATGGGTTGGCGACCACTAATCTAATTTAAGATCAATCTAACTCCCCCACTCCCCCCCCCCCCCCCGCATCAGAGGCTTCCATTTTTCTTTCATCCATTTGTGAATCTGGAGACTCTTAAATGCCCTATTTTATCTAACTCTAAACTACCACCCCTGGAGCATGTTCCACACACACACCATTCTCTGTAAAAACCCACCCCTGACATCCAACCCCCTACTTTCCTATCTGTACTTAAGGTGACAACATTTGCAACTTATAAATAATACACAATCTACATATTTTACAATGTTTTTAGTAGTTGTAAAGGTTGAGAATCCATCATTATCAATAGGATTTCAATGAAGTGAAATAATTACAACATGGCCATAGAACTCTGATCTGCTCTGAACACCAACAAGGTAACTGGAGTACTGAGAATGTCCAGTCACTTAAATAATCATGACAGACAGAAAAGCTGGAGGCAGAGCTTTGAAAGCTGAATTGATTTTTTTTTTTAAAGTTTCTAAAACAACATCTCTGACATGTAAAGTCCAGCGACAGAGCAAACTGATGAGTCAGCTCTGTGTATTAACCTTCATTTTCCACATTTGACAAAGCATGATGGATTTTTCTGCAGCTGTAATGGAGGAAGATCAAATGTTATGTTTAAAACTGCCAGAATGATCCCAGACATTGAATTTGACAACTTCAGATAAACAACCTTTGCAGTTTGTGGCAAGTTCTGATGACAGTTCATCAATGTGTCCTTAATTCTGTTTTTCTCACCTCACAGATGCTATATGACCTACAGAAGATTTTATGCCTTTTTTTTAATGTCAGTGTCCAGTGTTCGGTATCTCACACTTCAAGTATAGTTTTAACCACTCTCTCAACAATTTGGATAACAATATGAAATTGGTTAGCAAATTGCAGATAACTCAAAACTGGTGGCAACATGGACAGTGAAAAGGGTTATCTAAGATTACGTTAAGTTCTAGGTAAGTTAGGGAAATGGACCAAGAAATGACAAATAAAATTTAACTCAGACAAGTACAAGCTGTTGATTTGGGCAATTTAAACTAGGGCAGGATCTACATAGTAAGTGGTAAAGCCCTGAAGAATGTTTTACAACAGAATTTCAATTTATTTAAATCTTATATCCATTCTACAACGAGTGAGTAAAAATCTTTGCGTTATGACTCTGTCATAATGTACAGACGTGAATTTATAAGTCTAATGGCTTGTAGAAAGAAGCTGTCCTGCAGCCTGTTGGTCCTGGCTTTAATGCTGCGGTACTGTTTGGCAGATGAAAGCAGCTGAAACAGTTTACGGTTGAGATGACTGGTGTTCCCGATGATCTTCCAGGCCTTCTTTACACACCTGCTGCTGTAAATTTCCTCAGTGGAGGGAAGTTCACATCCAAAGATGTGCTGGCCTGTCCGTACCACTCTGCAGTGCCCAGCAGTTAAGGTTGGTGCAGTTGCGGTACCAGGCGATGATACAGCCAGTTAGGGTGCTCTCAATGGTGCCGCAATAGGAGGTCTTGAGAATTGAGGGGCTCATGTTGAACATCTTAAGTCACCTGAGGTGGAAGAGAAATTATAGTGCTTTTTTGCCACACAGCCAGTGTGTACAGTCCAGGTGAGATCTTCAGTGATACAGGTAAACAGAGTGATGAAGAAGGTTTTTGCCACACTGGTCTTCAATAGTCAGGGCACTGAGGTTTTACAAATATGTTACCAGGACCGGAGGATTTGAGTTAGGAGAAGAGGCAGGGTAGATTGGGACTTCATTCTTTTCAGCACAGGAGGTTGAGGAGTGACCTGATAAAGCTGTATGAAATGAGAGGCACATTTAAGTAAGTCTTTCTCCTCCTACCATAAATCCATATCCTCTAGCTTTGGATTCTTCTCCACTCATAGGATGATAAATTAGAAGATATGGATTTAACGTAGGACTGGAATGATTTAGAGGTTACCCGAGAGGAAACATTTTCAACACAGAGTGATGAGTACATCAACAAGTTGCCAGAGGAAGCTGTGAGAGCAGATACAATTTACAATATTGAAAAGACATTTAAACACATGGAGAGAGAAGGTTGAGAGTGTTATGGGCCAAATGCAGGCAAATGGGACTAGTTTGGATAAACATCTTGGTTGGCATAGACTGTGTGTCTCATCAGTTTTCATTAATTTTCTTATTTTGATGTCTCTTCCAAATAGATCAATTGTGATAAGAAGACTTCAGCATCCCCTCAAAATAGCTGTATCAGCATTTGTGTCAGTCATTCTCTATTGGCCTCAACCCTATCATAAATACTTCCTCTATTGTCTCCAGTGCCACCCCATCCTCCTCTAATACTTAAAACAAATTTCTAACTTTTCCTTGTTGAAAGAAAGCTCGTCAACCCAAGATGTTAATTCTGTTTGCATTACCAGAGCTACCATCTGATCTACAACATATATTTTCTGTTTTTAGAGCTGCCATATATTCAGAGGATGTGAAGATTCTGCTACGACAGATGCAATCCTTTCTTCTAACAGTGAATAAAATTATACGAATAAAGAATGTGGCAACAGACTGCCTTTACCCAGAGGCAATCGATCAACTTTAGTATTGTAAACAATTAAACAGCTATCATGAGGAAAATACTTCAAGAATTCCCCAAATCTCAACAAGGGTAAGAGGAGTTATGCAAATATTAGAGAGAAGTCTAAAACAGTTGCAACTACATTAAATCAAAAGTGCCTGACAGATTATCCATATTCCCACCATCACAGAAGCTACTCTTTGGCCAATTCAATTTATTTGAAGTGATATCCAGAAGTGGCTTACAGTACTGAAACACCATCACGCTGCAGTACTGAAGACCAATGCTTCAAAAATAGCCACACCTAGAACTAAACTAGTCTAAGTATGGTTCTTCTTCCCAAGTAGTTCCTTGGGATCAACATTGTCTTGATTCCCCTCTGGTTTGTAAGGTATTGAGTGCATAATAATACCAATGTGTTTAGAACCTTCCACAGATGGGATTTAAGGTGCCAGACAGGTGGATGAGTAGATAGTTTGAGATGGTTCAGTCCCTCCATTGCTAATGCAAAGATGCAATACATTCCCAATGCATGGCCTCAACAATCTCAGTATAATTCACAATACTCCTTCAGTTCCTTCATGGGTACACCTACATGAGCAGAGACTGCCAGCAGTCAGTAGGGATGATGCATTTCCTTAAGGAGGCTTTGAGCGTATCCTTGAATCTTTTCATCAATAAGAATGGCATTCTTTCACCATGACAAAGCTTGGTTTAAACCATCTGTTTCAAGAGTCTGGTGTCTGACAGGTGAAAAACAGGCCAGCCCAACATAGCTGAATTAGTGCAATTATAGCCTCACTGATGAGGATATCAGCTGGGATTGGATACTGAAATTCCTTTCCTTATCCTTCTAGAGGATTTTCTAGAGAGAACATCAAAATTCAAGTACATTTATTATCAAAGCATGTATACACAATACAACCTTGAGACTTATTTCCTTACAGGCCGCCACGAAAAGAAACCTCCAAAGAACCCACCAAAAAAAGTTAAACACCCAATCTGCACAGAGAGAGAGAGAGAGAGATAGAGAAAAAAAATCCTACAAACAACAAAAATAACTTCAGAATTAGTGTTTTTACGACAGACACTAAGTGAGGCATCACAAGGCTGACGCAGGCACCAGCACAGTCTATTCCAAAGCCAAGTAAACTTTGCGGGATCACGGATGCGAAGCCAGGCATCAATGCAGCCAGCACTGTAGTCCAGCATAGAGCCCAGTAAACATCACAGAGTAGCGAAAAGAAGAGGCTGTCTCTTGCCTCCAGTCTCAACACCCAGACCTTTTCAATCAGGCTGGTGCTTAAATTGGCCAAACAGCAGGTCATTCCTCACTCTCAGACTGCTCTGGGGCCTGGACCTTGTCGCTACTTTCCTCTGGACTTTTATCAGTCTTGGGTTCTTGTCACGAACAGGTCTTCCATTTGCCTCCGCCACTGCTCATCTCCGTTTACTACAACCAACCCTCATCAGCACCTCCACCACCGCTCATCTCTGCTTGCCACAACCAGGCTTTCCCTGCACCTCCGCTTGCCCTGACCGCTCTTTGCTCGCTTCATCGTTTTTAGCGTTGATCATTATAAAAGTGATATTAGTAAAGCATATCGTAGTGTCTTTTGCTTTATTTTTTGCCATCCATACGCATCACCAGCACCATCTTAAACAGGGCAGATAGCATAGCATTGACAGCTTTGTGTGCTGAAGGTAGTTCAAGGCTCTGAAACTCATAGGATGGCAGAGGTCACTTCTGCATGATAGTCAAGGTATGAGGGTTTGATCTTCATATATCTTTTTACTCTATAACTAAATACTGCACTGGAAGACTGAAAGTGGCAGTGAACTTCATCAAATCTAACAGAGATATGAGAAATGCTACCCAGAGTTTCACTGCAAACCCTTCTACGGGAGGCAGGGTGGTACAGTGCAGTCAGTGTGGTAGACAACTTTCTCAAGCCAATGTCCTTAGCAATGAGGCCATAATAATTGCCAAGCCAGAATCCTGAAACAGATAACTTTTTCAGCTCTGTCATCGAAAAACATTACAATCAAGATAGAGGAAAATATTCAAGGTCGAGCTTGAGGCCCCACTGAAGAAATGCAACATCTCTACTAACTCCCAGAAATCTCTAGTTGATAAACACTCAAATTGGAGGAGGAACATTCAGATTTCATGTGTAGTTGAGGCTACATATTAAGAGCACATAGAAGCCTTGTACAAGAGGTGAAAGGAATGGACCACCTTAAAAACTATTCACCCATCTACCTGTCAGGTGTTGCATCTGAGACCTTTCCACTAGTATGCTTCAATGAGAACTGACAATGTCTTGGAACTGGGCCTCTAAGCACATCATCTGTACACAGTGGCTCCTCCACTGAGATTTGAGTAACTTGATTCTGGAATATAGCTGCCACAGATTGAACAGTTTCCCATTAATTCAGAAAATTCTTCAGTTTGATAGAAATGAGATGCAACATTGTGGTGGGAAAAGCATGAAACAATGACAGAGATTTAATTGACACCAGTCTTCACTGATTGGCTCTATTATTTCATTACAAGGGCCTCTACCCAACAATGCAGAAAATTGTCCACAATGTCTTGTTCACAAAACAAAATAAATCCAATCCAATGAATTGCCACCTACAGTTTACTCTCAACTATCACAAAAGTGATGGGAGCAGTTTACAGACAATATTCTCAAGCAGTACTCACAAATAATCTACCCACTAATGCCCAGGAACACTCAGCTCCAGCTCTCATTGCAAACATGAAGGAACTAGGTTAATTCAAAATGTGACATGAGAGTGACTGGGTTTCAAAGAGAATGTATGCCATTAATTGGAGACTTACCTCTCACAAAAGGAGGATGATTATGGTTGTCAGAGGTCAATAATCCCCAACATCACTACAGCTCAAAACAGATGACGTTTGCTTATGAAGTACAATGTTAAATTTAATTTGTGGTTCCACATCAAAAGAAGCAATCCTTGCCTGTATGCAGCAAGGCCAAGGCAGAGATCAGGCTTGGTGCAAATGGAAAGTAGCATTCACTTCACAGAAGTTCCAGGCCAATAATCATCTCTGATGAGAGGGTCTAACCACCTCCCTTCATGTCTAATGGCATTAGTTTCAATTATTATCAGATGAGTTCCCCCATCATTAGAGGTCACCATTTCCTAAAAATTCAATTGGACCTGCAACATAAATGCCATGACTATAAGAACAGGGTAGAGACTGGGTATCCTCTGGTAAATGACTCATCCCCTGATATCCAGAGCATTTCCACTATCTGCAAGGCACAAGTTAGAACCATGATATAGTATTTTCCACTTGCTCAGGTCAGAACAACACCAACAACTCTCAACACCAGAAGACAAAGCAACATACTTGACTGGCACTGCATTCATTAAACATTCATTCCCTCCACCATCACACAACTTCAGTACTTATCTTTAGTAAATAAGTATACACTACAGTTACTTGTCCAGGCTACTCTACAATTCCTCCCAAACCCATTACTGTTACCATCCTCTCCAGGTACTCTTCAAAACTACACACCTTCCTGACTTACAAATATAGACTTGTCCTTCACTGTTATTGGGTCTAAGTCATGGAACTCTCGCTCTTCACCAGAACGAATGGAGTAGCTCAAGGTGGTGGTTCTGAGCAGATAGGGATACCCAGCAATGCCCAAATCCTGAAAATGAATCTTAGAAAAAATTACTTCCCTTACAACACCATACTCTGATGTAATTAATTCTCAATAAAATCAAACACAATTTATTCTTGAGTTGTAGCCAAGGCAAAATATTAAAAACAATAGTTTTTCAAAAACACAGACTTCAGCATATTTCTTCATTCCTGCCCAGTCACAATTTTAAAAGCAATTTGATGCTCCCTGGTGCCCCTCCTTCTTCTGTTTCTCCTATAGTCCACTCTCCTCTCCTATCGGATTCCTTCATCTCCAGCCCTTTAACCTTTCCCACCCACCTGGCTTTATCTAACACCTTCTAGCTGTCCTCCTTCCCCCTCCCCCCAACCTTTTTGTTCTGGCATCTTCCCCTGTCCTTTCCAATCCTGAAGAAAGGTCTCAGCCCAAAACATCGACTGTTTATTCATTTCCATTCTGACCTTCGGAGTTTCTCCAGCATTTTGTGTGTGCTGCTTTGGATTTGCAGAATCCCTTGTGTTTATGTTGATGATCAGCAGTTTTAATTTTGGTTACAGCAGTTTCTTTTTTAAATGTGCACACCTTCAACTATTTTAATTTTGTAACATGATCAAATTTCAAGCCTGTTAAGCAGTTGTCAATCATCTATACGCACTTCCTTTAATGTTTAGTCTGGCATTTAATAAAAAAATCATTTTTGAAGTGGCTGATCTATGATGCAAGAACTGAAACACTTCCGAATCCTTTGGCAAATTTATTCAACTTTGCAGGAAGATGAGACCAATTCTTAATTGCGGCCACTAAAATCAGGTTCAATTTCCGTTAAGTACCAGAACTCATTGATCCACATTCACATAGACAGAAAATTCTAAATAACAATTAATTCTTAATAATTTAAACAGTTTCAAGGCATTGATTACATCATTTTAACTCAAATATGAAGTTTACTGCAACATAATTTAGAAAATAACATTACAATGCAAAAGCAGATTTTTCTCTTGATAGTTTTGCATATCATGAATAATTTTGCAGGTAATAACTAGACCACCATTTAAAAAATGATAGGAGATTGGAAAATTACATTACAGATACCAGAGCTATTTTTCCCATTGTGCTTTAGGACAACCTTGAGATTTAGCACATATACAGTACAGTATTTATTTATCATCTCTGAAAATGGCTAACTTTTGATGATATTTATTTCCCTGACCCAGGATTTTTTTAATGTTCTATATTCACAGCGACAGTATTTGCTACAAGAAAATATACAGGAAATGAACGGCTTCCTGGCACTGATTACCGAATGTAAATGCATACTGCAAAACATTTTTCAGAAATTCTTTCATTTTATTCCTTTGGCTGCATAAAGTTTCAGAATCTTACATGTGTAACAAGTATTTTAACAAAATGACATTTTCTGTGGTGCTTGGCTCAGCTGATAAAATAAGCAGAAGACAAGGGTAAACAAGACAAAATCTACAGATGCTGTAAATCCAAGCAATACACACAAAATGATGGAAGAACTCAGCAGGCCAAGTAGCATCCAGGGAAAAGAGAACAGTTGACATTTTGGGCTGAGAACCTTCATCAGGACTGGAGAAAAAAAAGATGAGGAGTTAGAGTAAATGGGGAGGGGAGGAAGAAACACAAGGTAATAGGTGAAATGGTGGGGGGGGGGAGAAGAGGGATGAAACAAAGATCTGAGAAGTTGATTAGTGAAAGATACTGGGCTGGAGACGGGGGTCGGGGTGGAATCTGATAGGAGAGAATAAAAGGCCATGGAAGAAAGAAAAGGGGGAGGAGCACCAGAGGGAGGTGATGGGCAGGCAAGGAGATAAGGTGAGAGGGGAGAATGGGAATAGAGAATGGCTGGGGAGAGGGGGGAGTATTACCAGAAGTTTAAGAAATCGATGTGCATGCCATCATGTTGGAGGCTATCCAGACAGAATACAAGATGTTGCTCCTGCAAACTGAGCGTGGCCCCATCGTGACAGTAGAGTAGGCCATGGACTGACATATCGGAATGGGGATAGGAAGTAGAACTAAAATGGGTGGCCACTAGGAGATCCAACTTTATCTGGCAGACAAAATATAGGTGCTCAGCAACAGGGTCTGCTCATCTCTTTTGGGTCTTATCGATATACAGGAGGCCACACTAGGAGCACCAGATACAGCAGATGACTCAACACAGGTGAAGTGTCACCTCACCTGGAAGGACTATTTGGGGCCCTGAATGGTAGTATAGGGGCAGGTGTTCTGTTCTGCTTGCAAGGATAAATGCCAGGAGGGAGGTCAGTGGGGAAGGACGAATGGACAAGGAAATCTCATAAGGAGTGATTCCTGCGGAAAGAAGAAAGTAGGGGGGAGGGAACGATGTATTTAGTTGTGGGATGCTGTTGGAGATGGCAGAAGTTACAGAGAATTATGTGCTGAACGCAGAGGCTGGTGGGGTGGTAGGTGAGGAGAAGAGGAATCCTATCCTAGTTGGGGTGGTGGGAGGATGGGGAGAGGGCAGATGTGTGCAAAATGACAGAGATATGGTTGAGGGCAGTGCTGATGGTGGAGGAAGGGAAGTCCCTTTCTTTGAAGGAGGAGGATATCTCCTTAGTTCTAGAATGAAAAGCCTCATCCTGAGAACAAATGCAGTGGAGAAAATTTGGGTAGATTGGTGAAAGGCACAAATATAAAGGTAGGTTTTAAGGAGGATTTAAAAACTCTAAGAAACAGTTCCGGAAGGATGAAAACAACAGGTGAAATCAACAAGTAAAGAATTATAGAAGAATTCCTGCCTCCCATTCCACCCCATCCCATTCCCATGGGTTGATGATAGGGTGAGAGGTAGGAATGTGATTGTCAGGCTCATATGTATATTATGCAAATATTGACAGAGATTTCTTGGGTACACACATTGGATATATTATAAAGGAAATAAGCTAAAAATCCAGATTTTTGGTCATTGTTTAAATAATAAAGCCACAGTGAACATATGTAAATTAATTTCTTAGATGCTACATTTTTCAAGGAACAATTATGTCACTAACTACATAGATATGCAACATATAGGTCAGTCAAGTTTAAATTTTTGGAAAGAAATATGTTGATAATAGTTATTTGTATAAGTATTTGTCATAAGTTAATAAACATTTATAAAACTTGTATATAAAGGTCATCATCTGAAGTAAGTTTAAAGTGCAGTAACCAACATAAAGAGTACATTTTATAATTACAAAAGTTGTTATTCCAGAACGTTGTCTGTATCAAACCACTCATAACCCTGTACAGACTACTCTATCCATAATGGAGCTGAATAAAAGTTAGTCATAGGACAATACAGCATGGATACAGGCCCTTCAGTCCAACAAGTCCATGCTGACCATAGTGCTGACCAAACTAGTCCCAATTTCCTGCATTCAGCCCATATTCAGCCTCTCATATCCATGTACCTATCCAAATGCTTCATAAAATATACTATTTCACTTGCCTCAATCACTTCCTCCACAGCTCATTCCACCACCCTCAGCCGTGAAAATTATCCCTCAGGTCCCTCTACATCTTTTTCCCTCTCACCATTAACCTGTGCCGACTAGCTTCCAACTCACTTACCCTAGGGAAAAGATTGTTACAATCTATGCCTCTCATAATTTTAAACATTTCTATAATGGTGCCCCTCATTCCCTTATGCTCCAAGGAATAAAAATCTAGCCTAGCCAACCTCTCCCTACAACTCAGGGACGCTAGTGCTAGCAACATCCTCAGAAATCTTTTCTGAATTCTTTTCAGTTTAAGAACATGCTTTTTCTATAACAGGGTTAACAAACCTGCACACAGTACTCCAAAGTGTGGCCTCACCAACGGCTTATACAACTGCAACATAACAGCCCAAATGCTATTTTCAATGCACTGATTGATGGAGGCCAGAGTGCTGAATGCCCTTTACACCACCCTGTCTACATGTGACATCACTTTCAACAACCTCTATACTTGTACTCCAATGTTAAAGACTACTGATGACCAGCATATAATTTCAACACACTCCCTTCTGCCCTGCCATTCATAGTACAAGTCCTAAACTGGTTTGTACTCATGTATTCTACAATAACCTTCTTCACCACCATCAATATACCTCCAAATGTTGTGTTATCTGCACACTTATAGATCAAGCCATGTGCAATTGCATCTAAATCAGTTCTACAGATAATAAATAACAAGGTTCTGAACACCAACTCCCGCTGCACACGACTAATCACTGGCCTCCATTCTGAGAAAAAAAACTTCAGCCACCACCTTCTGCTTCCTAACTAGCTCTCACTGGGTTCTACGGGACCTAACTTTCCAGATAAGTTTACCATGTGGGATCCTGTCAAAGGTCCTGCTAAAGTACGAAGTGACAACATTCACAGCGCCATCTTCATCTACTTTACAGGTTACTGCAAAAAATTCTAAAAGTTTCAGCAAACACAACTTCCAAAACACAAAGCTGTGCTGAATCCTCTCAATCAGATTGGGTCTATCCCAATTTAGGTAGATCTTGTCGAACGATATTCCCTGCAGTAACTGTCCCAGAACTGTTAACCAGGCTGTAGCACCCTTGCTATCCTTCTTAAACATAAGCCATGTTGCATTCTTTAAATTAAACAAATATAATCACTTCCTCCCATAGCTGCCAGGTACATCCACATGACTCTTTCCCACTCACTCATACATACTGTACTTAATTCATGGAGAAAAGTACAAAATAAAACCTAACACGAGAAATTTCTTAGAGTTACTAGCTCCTTTCTATTGTTTCAATTAATATTGAGGCAACTTCATATTCCAATTAACATGCAAATTAACATGTAGGGCTTTTTTAATTAAAGATTATACATATATCCAGTAATCTCATCTTCATCAGTCTACCAAATGCACAAATATATTATTGCACAAATATACATTCTTGCCTTCATTGTTTTCAATTTCTTCCAAGAGGCACAGAGAACATACACACATTGCTTAAGGTAAATATTTTCAACAGGTTACACATAAATCTGTAGGTATGTCTCCTGAAATAAGTTTTTAAAATGATAATATTGTTTTTGGTTTTTGTTTCCATGCTATCAAATAATATTATTTACTCATTTTCATAGCATCCAGATTACCCTGTATTAATTCTTTCCTTTCCTGACTTTGCACATGTTCAGTTATTCAGATAAATATCTGTTGAAACTTTCTTCAATGGCTAGTTTCTCCCTTCAACTTTCTCGCTCTAGCCAAAAGACAACTGAATTTACAGAGCGCACACAAAATATACCCATACCACCTCAAATACATGTGAAAGATTCCATAATAATTTTCAAATTAAAACCTATAATCAAATTAATCTACATTAAAATATTTTCATTGTAAAAGTAGACTTTCACAGTATATTGAAACATTTAAAAGCCTCATAATAACCCTTCATGGAAAGTAACTCATTATCTTAAAATTGTGTTTCATGGGTATATATTATTTGCTAGATTATTACTTGTATTTTCTTAATTCCTTGCATAGAAATATATTTCACTTTAACAGAGTACTACAGAACAAAAAGACACCAGAGGTCTACTAAATTTATTCACTTAACTGTGAAGGAATCCAGTACATGAGGTTTTATAAATACAGAGGAAGAGAAAAATAGGAAACAGCTTAGTCAGGCTCTTTGTTCCTGATAGATGTGTCGTAACTTATACATGTACAACAAAGTACTTAGCACAAAAGGATCAGGATCAACCCTTACTTTTCAATATATTTACATGATCTGCTCAGGTTACACAGAGCGTTATCAAAAAGGGCACATGAAACTTCAACTATGCACTGCTAAAGTAAATTCTCAGTAACCGTAAAATTAATTGATTTTGTAGACACAAGAGATTACAGATGCTGGAATCTGCTGCAATAAGCGAATTGTTAGAAGAACTCCAAGAATTAAACAGCATCTGAGGAAAGAAAAAAAATTGTCAAAAACTCAAGTCGAGATGCTGCCTTAGGACTCGTTTCAGTAGGTTGGGATTGGAGTAAAGTGCGTGGAGTACTGTGTGTTCAAACAGAGTAAGGTTAGAGTGAATGAGAGTTGATTATACTTATCAGAAACAAAAAGACCCAAAGGAGGTGTCCAAGAGGAAATGGAGTATTGTAGATACAAGAAGGGGTCGTCAGTGGGGGAGGTGAAAGAGAGGACTCCTTAAACTAGAAGCCATGGAGGTGACAGAAAAAGAGCTCAACATTGATATGGACTTGGAATCAGTTGAGGTCTGAGTGCAAACACAAAGCCTCTGCTGAGGACTGATTCTCAGCATTGGAGAGATGGAAATTAAGTTGGGAAATGGTGGGAGAAATCATGAAGACTCAGTGAGGATTGAAGTTGCTGCAAGACGTAGGGGTAGAAGGGAGTTATAGGAGAGAGTGCTCAGATGAAAGAAGGGAGTGGTGATGGGTCAGGGATTGGGGTATATAGACAGAGGAAGGTGGGGTTCTGGAGTGAGAACAGAAGGAGGAAGGCAACCTAGTGGTGTGTTGGAAGCATGGGGACGGGTGGTCTTGCAAAAGTTCAGAAGCCTGGAGGCGAGCCTCCTTGTAAAGGAAGCAGGGAGAGATGGACAATAGAACTTCCAAGGAGAGGGAGAATAATTCTTCAAAATCTTGAAAACACTTTGTAATGGAATTACCAAAATGGAGACACAAGAGATTGCAGATGATAGAATCTGGCACTAAAAGCATACTGCCAGAGGACCTCAATGAGTTGATCAGCAACTGCGGGGTTTGGAGAAGGCAGGAGTGCGGGGGCAGGTAGGAATTGTCAACATTTCATGGCAAGACCCTGAATCAGTATTAATTTGATCTGGTTCTTTATAAAATATGCACCTCACTTTCACTTTGTCTATTTGATTCCATAGTCAGAACAAATTCAAACTTTCCATGACTGATGTATCATAACAAATTATCCCACTGGAAAACAGGCAAGCAGTTAAAGCTTAAAGCATTTTAGAGCAGTGAATTATTAATAATAGAGAAGGTCAACTGAAGACGAAAGGGAAAAGTTATGGAGGGCTACTACACAAACTGATCTTAATCCTGAAGCAAAGCTCTGAGCATTGGCCCAAATCAAGACAGAGATAATGCATGAACAGTAGCTGGTGTAACATAGGGCACATGCAGCAAAAGTTCAGTTGGAATGATTTATTGTCAATGTCAAATGGGAGAGAACTCAGAACAGTAGATTTATGACTTTATGATTAGCATTGCAACAGGAAAATAGTTGAGACAGAGGCAGGTAAGAACACTATTAGGAGATGTACCTAAGTGCAGGCAAACTCCATTGATACCCAGGCTTTTGCTCTGCTAAGCAAGCAAATTTTCCAGACTATCAGATGTTAATATATTAATACTATACATACTTAATTCACTATTATTTTAAATCTTACACAACAGAACAATGAATTTTCCAGAGAGCCTCAATAGCTTAAATGAAGCACAGGAATTAGGGCCCCAATGAGTGAAAGGGAGTGCAAAAATCAGCACCCGGTGAGCCAAACGCCAAATTATCTGCATTTCCTCCATGTAGTCAGATAATGGATTTTTGGGGTTTTATTGATATGTATTTTTTGTTCAATAGAGGTATATCTGGGACAAATGATCAAATGCAATGTTTGAAATCACAGAGTTAGGTTCAACCTGAAATAGGTGGTGTTAGAAAATCAATGGCAGACATTATGCAGAATGGCTTTAGTCATACAAAAGTGCATTTAGGAAAGCAGAGAGAGTCAAAATGTAGATCAATTAGCTGTCAGATATCAAAATGTCAAGTCATCGAATACAAACTGTATCCTGAACTTGCATTGTTAAATTTTTGGCTGAAAAGTGAGGCTAGCCAATCACACAAATCCTACAATTTATGTATCATTAAAGACAATAATTTGATGGTAAAAATTGCCTCTCTCATATTACTATCAAACATCTTTATTGTTGATCTAAGAAGCCAAGCAGCTAATACTTGGATCAAGATCTCTTCGATTGGATTAAATTCTCTTGCACTTAAAGGGGGCCAAATTTAAATCCTGCACTACTAGTTTCCTGTCACCAGAGGGAACTCTATAATTTCTACAGAGAAGTTGGTTTTAACTAGATTTGTTTCAGAATAATTTTATCGTGGTCAATATATATTTTTTCTAATCTAACTAACAAATTATTCAAGTAATATTCAAAATTTCCTAACAAGCATGGTGAAATTTTGCATGCTGTATACATCACACACAAGAACATGACAATCCTGGGGCACCACCATAGTGCAGCGGTTAGTGCATGCTGTTACAGCTCCAAGCATCAGAGTTGGGAGTTCAATTCTGAAACCATCTGTAAGGAGTCTGTATGTCCTCCCCATGGAATGCATGGGTTTTCTCTGGGTGACCCAGGTTCCTCCCACAATCCAAAGACCAGTTAGTAGGTTAATTAGTCATTGTAAATTGCTCCATGATTAGGCTGGGGTTAAAATGGAGTTTGCTGGGCAGCATGTCTTGAAGGACCAGAAGGGCATATTAACCATATAACCATATAACAATCACAGCACGGAAACAGGCCATTCCGGCCCTCCTAGTCCGTGCCGAACTCTTAATCTCACCTAGTCCCACCTACCCGCACTCAGCCCATAACCCTCCACTCCTTTCCTATCCATATACCTATCCAATTTTACCTTAAATGACACAACTGATCTGGCCTCTACTACTTCTACAGGAAGCTCATTCCACACAGCTATCACTCTCTGAGTAAAGAAATACCCCCTCGTGTTTCCCTTAAACTTTTGCCCCCTAACTCTCAAATCATGTCCTCTCGTTTGAATCTCCCCTACTCTCAATGGAAACAGCCTATTCACGTCAACTCTATCTATCCCTCTCAACATTTTAAATACCTCGATCAAATCCCCCCTCAACCTTCTACGCTCCAATGAATAGAGACCTAACTTGTTCAACCTTTCTCTGTAACTTAAGTGCTGAAACCCTGGTAACATCCTAGTAAATCGTCTCTGCACTCTCTCTAATTTATTGATATCTTTCCTATAATTCGGTGACCAGAACTGTACACAATATTCCAAATTTGGCCTTACCAATGCCTTGTACAATTTTAACATTACATCCCAACTTCTGTACTCAATGCTCTGATTTATAAAGGCCAGCGTTCCAAAAGCCTTCTTCACCACCCTATCTACATGAGACTCCACCTTCAGGGAACTATGCACTGTTATTCCTAGATCTCTCTGTTCCACTGCATTCCTCAATGCCCTACCATTTACCCTGTATGTTCTATTTGGATTATTCCTGCCAAAATGTAGAACCTCACACTTCTCAGCATTAAACTCCATCTGCCAACGTTCAGCCCATTCTTCTAACCGGCATAAATCTCCCTGCAAGCTTTGAAAACCCACCTCATTATCCACAACACCTCCTACCTTAGTATCATCAGCATACTTACTAATCCAATTTACCACCCCATCATCCAGATCATTTATGTATATTACAAACAACATTGGGCCCAAAACAGATCCCTGAGGCACCCCGCTAGTCACCGGCCTCCATCCCGATAAACAATTATCCACCACTACTCTCTGGCATCTCCCATCTAGCCACTGTTGAATCCATTTTATTACTCCAGCACTAATACCTAACGACTGAACCTTCTTAACTAACCTTCCATGTGGAACTTTGTCAAAGGCCTTGCTGAAGTCCATATAGACTACATCCACTGCCTTACCCTCGTCAACATTCCTCGTAACTACTTCAAAAAATTCAATAAGGTTTGTCAAACATGACCTTCCACGCACAAATCCATGCTGGCTACTCCTAATCAGATCCTGTCTATCCAGATAATTATAAATACTATCTCTAAGAATACTTTCCATTAATTTACCCACCACTGATGTCAAACTGACAGGTCTATAATTGCCAGGCTTACTTCTAGAACCCTTTTCAGGTATTCTCAATAAATAATACCCAATTATCTGCTGCATGAATCCTAATCTTCCTTATTGAGTCCATGATCCTATTTTGTTTGAGACACAAAGGTTAGGCGAAATATTCCATATCATGATGTTCTATTTGTGGTTGTAACAGCAGTGAAGGAAAGTAATATAGTCAGTGCTGGTACATCTTAAAAAAATGCAAAAGAGCAATTAAGTTTGGATCAGGAATCTTCAGAAAACTGACCTTGAGGAAAACCAAGGCACTTGAAACCACGTAAGCAGAAGTATGCCCACACAATCTAGAGCAGCAATATTGACAATGGGCAAAGACGGGCACCTTTTCCATACAGAACCTTTTCAATCAACCTTTTTTTATTGCAGGGCAGAAACAGGCAATGAGAATGAGCATTCCACAGCACTATTAGTCTCACCTTAAATGCTATGCCAAGGATCATGATATCCTCGGACTTTAATTTGGGGAAACTTTTTTTTTTACAGGAACACCTTCCCTCACATGAATCTCCCTTCATTATGTTCATAATTACTGTAGAAAACTATTTGAAATTTCAGTGTGAGCTATTGTAGTCAAGCAAGTTTTCCCTTAGCAACAGAAATATAGAAAACCTACAGCACAATACAGACCCTTCGGCCCACAAAGTTGTGTCGAACATGTCCCTGCCTTAGAAATTACTGGGCTTACACATAGTCCTCTATTTTTCTAAGCTCCATGTACCTATTCAGGAGTCTCTTAAAAGATCCTATCGTATCCGCCTCCACCACCATTGCCAACAGTCCATTCCATACACTCACCACTGAGTAAAAAACTTACCCCTGACATCTCCTCTGTACCTACTCCCCAGCACCTTAAACCTGTGTCCTCTTGTGGCAACCATTTCAGCCCTTGGAAAAAGCCTCTGACTATCAACATGATCAATGTCCCTCATCATCTTATATACCTCTTGTTGTTGCTCTCCCATGTATTTGTAGGCAGACCAAAATACCAACTCCAGAAACTCATCCCATTCAATAATATGATCTGTAGACCAAATTTCATCCAAATTTCCTTGTTTTTAAATTAACATCCTTACACAAATAGGTTTACACAAGTTGCAACTTTGCTCCCAGGTCATAAATATTTAAGCAACACACACAAATGCTGGATAAGCTCAGCAGACCAGGCAGCCACTATGGTAAAGAGAAAAACAGATGACGTTTCAGGCAAGACCCTTCATCAGGTTTGTGCTTGTCATAAATATTTAACATATTTTGGGAGATTCAAAGATAGTTTGGCAGGGGGGTGGAACCGAAGTGAAAGTAATGAGGATGAAATAGCTGGTTTACAAACAGAGGCAGTGTGAACTGAGACTGATAGCAAGGAGAGATTGATGATAAGGGCAAAACTACAGTCAACAGGATGAGTTGTAATGTAAAATCAAAAAGGGTGAATACAGGACTGAAGATGTAATATTTGAATGCACACAGTACATGGAATAAAGCAGATGAACTTGTAGCACAATTGCAGATTGGCATGTATGAAGTTGTGGGCATCACTGAATCATGGCTGAAAGAAGATTACAGCTAGGAGCTTAATGTACAAGAATACACACTGTATCAAAGAACAGGCAGGTAGGCAGAGGGGGTGGCGTGGCTCTTGATTAAAAAATGAAAGAGGTGACATAGGGTTGCAAAGTGTTGAATCGTTGTGGGTAGAGCTGCAAGGGTAAAAAGACTGATGAGAGTTATATACAGACTCCCAACAGTAGTAAAGATGCAGTCTACAAAATACAACTGGAGATAGAAAATGCATGTCAAAAGGACAATGTTACAATAGTCATGAGGGACTTCAATATGCAGATAGATTGGGAAAATCAGGTTGGTGCTGGATCCCACGGGGGGAATTTCTAGAATGCCTGAGCCGGCTTTTTAGAGCAGCTCATGTTAAGCCCACTAGAGGATCAGCTATTCTGGATTGGGTGCTGTGAAGTGAACCGGAATTGTTTGGAGAACTTAAAGTAAAGGAAATAGCAGAGGTACTTAATGAATACTTTACTTCAGTGTTCACTATGGAAAAGGACCTTGATTGTAGTGATGACTTGCAGCAGACTGAAAAGCTTGAGCATGTAGATATTAAGAAACAGGATGTGCTGGAGCTTTTGGAAAGCATCAAGTTGGATAAGTCACCAGGACCGGATGAGATGTACCCCAGCCTTCTGTGGGAGGCAAGGGAGGAGATTGCTGACCCTCTGGTGATTATAGGTTCCGGAGATCGTTCCTTTATTCAAGAAAGGGAGTAGAGATAGCCCAGGAAATTATAGACCAGTGAGTCTTACTTCAGTGGTTGGTAAGTTGATGGTAAAGATCCTGACAGGCAGGATTTATGAACATTTGGAGAGGTATAATATGATTAGGAATAGTCAGCATGGCTTTGTCAAGGGCAGGTCGTGCCTTATGAGCCTGATTGAATTTTTTGAGGATGAGACTAAACACATTGATGAAGGAAGAGCGGTAGATGTAGTGTATATGGATTTCAGCAAGGCATTTGATAAGGTACCCCATGCAAGGCTTATTGGGAAAGTAAGGAGGCATGGGATCCAAGGGGACATTGCTTTGTGGATCCAGAACTGGCTTGCCCACAGAAGGCAAAGAGTGGTTGTAGACAAATCATATTCTGCATGGAAGACCAGTGGAGTGCCTCAGGGATCTGTTCTGGACCTTTACTCTTCGTGGTTTTTATAAATGACCTGGATGAGGAAGTGGGGGGATGGGTTATTAAGTTTGCTGATGACACAAAGGTTGGGGGTGTTGTGGATAGTGTGCAGGGCTGTCAAAGGTTACAACGGGACATTGATAGGATGCAAAACTGGGCTGACAAGTGGCAGATGGAGTTCAACCCAGATAAGTGTGAAGTGGTTCATTTTGGTAGGTCAAATACGATGGCAGAATATAGTATTAATGGTAAGACTCTTGGCAGTGTGGAGAATCAGAGGGATCTTGGGGTCCAAGTCCATGGGACGCTCAAAGCAGCTGCGCAGGTTGACTCTGTGGTTAAGAAGGCGTATGTGCATTGGCCCTCATCAATCGTGGAATTGAATTCAGGAGCCGAGAGGTAATGTTGCAACTATATAGGACCCTGGTCAGACCCCACTTGGAGTACTGTGCTCAGTTCTGGTTTCCCACTACAGGAAGGATGTGGAAGCCATAGAAAAGGTGCAGAGGAGATTTACAAGGATGTTGCCTGTATGAGAATAGGTTGAGTGAACTCGGCCTTTTCTCCTTGAAGCGACAGAGGATGAGAGGTGACCTAATAGAGGTGTATAAGATGATGAGAGGCATTGATCATATTGATAGCCAGAGGCTTTTTCCAAGGGCTGAAATGGTTGCCAAAAGAGGACACAGGTTTAAGGTACTGGGGAGTAGGTACAGAGGAGATGTCAGGGGTAAATTTTTTACTCAGAGAGTGGTGAGTGCGTGGAATGGGCTGGTGGCAATGGTGGTGGAGGTGGATATGATAAGGTCTTTTAAGAGACTCCTGGATAGGTACATGGAGCTTAGAAAAATAGAGGACTATAGGTAAGCCTAGTAATTTCTAAGGTAGGGACATGTTCGGCACAACTTTGTGGGCCGAAGGGCCTGTATTGTGCTGTAAGTTTTCTGTTTCTAAAGGACCCTCAGGGACAAGTGATCATAATATGATAGTATTCACCCTGCAATTTGAGAAGGAGAAGCTGAAGTCAGATGTATCAGTATTACAGTAAAGAGAATTACAGAGCCGAGAGAGGAGCTGGATAAAAATTAACTGTAAAAGAATAATGGCAGGGATGACACCAGAGCAGCAATGGCTGTAATTTCTGGGAGCAATTCAGAAGGCACAGGATATATACAGTACAACCCAAAGAGGAAGAAGTATTCTAAAGGCAGGATGGCATAACCGTGGCTAACAAGAGAAGTCAAAGCCAAAGAGAGAGCATATAATAGAGCAAAATTATTGGGAAATTGGAGGATTGGGAACCTTTTAAAAACCAACAGAAGGAAACTGAAAATGTTATAAAGAAAAAAAAGAGATGAAATACAAAGGTAAGCTAGTCAATAATATTGAAGAGGATACAGAGAGTGTAAAAGCGAGGCCCCCTGGAAAATGATGCTGGAGAGGTAGCAACTTAACATAATTTTATTTGTCTATTTATTAATTAATTGACTGAGATACAGCATTGAATAGGCCCTTCTGTCTCTTCGAGCTGCACCACCCAGCAATTACAAACAGGAAAAAAATCTGTAGATGCTAGAAATCCAAGCAACACACACACACAAAATGCTGGAAGAACTCAGCAGGTCAGGTAGCATCTATGAAAAAAAGCAAGAAGGTGGGGAGAGGGGTCGAAGAAATACAAGGTTGTAGGTGATAGCTTTATAAAAGACATCCTCCTGCCACCCCACCATGGATAGGGTTCCTCTTGTCCTTACCTACCATCCCACCAGCCTCCATGTTGAGCTCATAATTCTCGGTAACTTCCACCATCTCCAACTGGATCCCACCACCAAGCACATCTTTCCTCCCCCCCACTTTCTCCTTTCCGCAGGGATTGGTCCCTACACAACATTCTTATCCATTTGTCCCTCCTCCCCACTGATCTCCTGATCTCCCTCCTGGCATTTATCATTACAAGCGGAACAGATGCTACACCTGCTCATACATCTCCTCCCTCACTGCCATTCAGGGGCCCAAAAAGCCCTTCCAGGTGAGGCAACACTTCACCTGAGTCTGCTGCAGTTATCTACTATATCCGGTGCTCTTGGTGTTGCCTCCTGCATATCGGTGAGAGCCAACTAGATTGGGAGACCACTTTGCCGAACACCTATGCTTCATCCGCCAGAAAAAGTAGGATCTCCCAGTAGCCACCCATTTTAATTCCACTTCCCATTCTGACAGGTCAGTCTATTGCCTGCTTTAGTGCCATGATGAGACCACACTCAAAGATTGGAGGAGCAACACTTAATATTCTGTCTGAGTAGCCTCCAACCTGATGACATGAATATTGATTTCTCAAACTTCCAGTAATACCCCCCCTTCACCATTCCTATTTCCCTCTCACCTAATAACCTTACCTGCCCGCCACCTCCCTATGGTACTCCTCCCCCATCCCTTTCGTCTATGGCCTTCTGTCCTCTCCTATCAGATTCCCCCTTCTCCAGCCCTTTATCTCTTTCACAATCAACTCTCCAGTTTCAACCCGCTTTCCCCTCTCGGTTTCACCTATCACCTGCTACCTTGTATTTCTTCCTCCCACTCCCTACACCTTCCTACTCTGACTTCTCTTTTTTCTCCAGTCCTGATGAGGTGTCTCGGCCCAAAACGTCAATTCTTTACTCTTTTCCATAGATGCTTCCTGGCCTGCTGAGTTCCTCCAGCATTTTGTACGTGTTGCTGCCCAGCAACTCCTGATTTAATCTTAGCCTAATCATGGGACAATTTACTATGACCAATTATCCTACCAACCAGTACATCTTTGGACCGTGGGAGGAAACCAAAGCACCCAGAGGAAACTCACTTGGTCATGGGGAGAAAGTACAAATTCCTTACAGGTGGGAATTGAACCTTCATCACCTGCACACTAACCACTACACTACCATGTGAACAAGGAAATGGCGTAATAAGTATTTTACATCAGTCTTCACTGTGGAAGACACTAGCAGTATGCTAGAGGTTTAAGAATGTCGGGGGCAGAAATGTGAGAAGGGAAAAGCTGCAATAGAAACTAAAAGGTCTGAAGGTAGATAAGTCACCTGGACCAAATGGTACACACCCCAGGGTTCTAAAATAGGTGGCTGAAGAAATTGTGGAGGCATTAGTAATGATCTTTCAAGATTCAATTGATTATGGCATTGTTCCAGAGGAATGGAAAATTGCAAATGTCACTCCACTCATTAATAAGGAAGAGAGGCAGAATAAAGAAATTACAGGCCAGTTAGTCTGACCTCACTGGTTGGGAAGATGTTGAAAGATCAAGGATTAAGTCTCAGGGTACTTGGAGGCACAAAATAAAATGGGCTGTGGTCAGCATGGTTTCCTTAAGGGAAAATCTTGCCTGACAAATCAGTTAGAATTCTTTGAAGAAATAACAAGCATGTTAGACAAAGGAGAATCGGTGGATGTTGTGTGCTTGGATTTTCAGAAGGCCTTTGACAAAGTGCCACACATGAGGCTGCTTAACAAGTTAAAAACCCAAGAAAGATGCTAGCAAGAATAAAGCATTAGCTGTTTGGCAAGAGGCAAAGAGTGGGAATAAAGGGACCTTTTTCTAGCTGACTGCCAGTGACCAGTGGTGTTCCACAGGGGTCTGTGTTGGGACCGCTTCCTTTAATATTTTATGTCAATGACTTGGATGACAGAATTGATGTCGTTGTGGCCAAGTTTGCAGACAATACAAAGATAGGTAGAGAGGCAGGTAGTTCTGAGGAAGCAGAAAGGCTACAGAAGGACTTAGTTTAGGAGAATCGGCAAAGAAGTATCAAATGAAATACGATGTCATGAAGTGTATGCTCATGCACTTTGGTAGAAAGAATAAAACGGCAGACTGTTTTCTAAATGGAAAAAATTTTAAAACCTGAGTTGCAAATGGGTCATCATGCAGGATTCCCTAAAAGTTCATTTGCAGGCTAAGTCAATGGTGAGGAAGGATTGCAAGAATTTCATTCAAATACTGATTCACTATTTACAAATCAATTAAAGTAAGTTCCTTGCCCCAAGAGTATTTTATACACAGATTTTGTTATTGCTTTGCTGATGAACATGCTTCCAGCTAGAAATTTTAGGACATGTGTGACAAACAATTTTCTGATAACATTTGCTTTTAACTCCAACTATCTGATAAATCACCATTCTTTACATGCTAATGTGGCCAATTTTCCTCTAAAGATCTCCCATAAAACTAAATTAACATCTTTCTATTATTGTTCTTCCATCTTTCCTCATACTACCTCAGAACACTGCATAATGAGACCTGTTCTCCTGATCCTATTCTTATTTAACCAAGGGCCATGAACAATCCTTCCTGTCTGTCATGTTAATTAATTATTAATGAACCATGTTCCCCTCTGCTTCAAACCTGCATAATCAACCCCCTTCATACTAGCTGCCTATTGCCATATCTTTGACCACTACAAATTTCTTGAATTTGCTCTAATCTCAATCCTCCTCCTCTTACCCATCCCTCAAAAGGCAATTTGATCTCTCCAATTACCGTAGATTCCGGACTACAGAGCGCACCTGATTAAAAGCCGCTGGCTCTAATTTTAGAAAGAAAATCAATTTTTTACTTGTACAGGCCGCACCGGATTTTAGGCCGCAGGTGTCCCACGTTGTAATATGAGATATTTACACAGAAAGATATTACACGTGAAGATTTTTTAACTTTTAATTAAATCCATATGGTAACATAAACAAATACATATTGCAAATGCTTTTTTTCGAACCGTGCCTGTAACGCGGCTACTTTTAAATATACGTTGCGTATACTTTTTTACTGAACAACATTCCAATATCTCCTAACGACTGGTAAAAAATATATATACTGCAGCCTACCAGGAAAAGTTATTAATCGCCTTTAACTTAAAAGCAGCGTTTTGGCTCCGCTGCTCCGCCGCTCGCCCCCGCCGTCCCGTTTATCGCAAACCGGTATTTTTCCCACAAGACGCGGCGAAACCGGGTGTGACGTCATAGCATCCCGCGATGTAGTACAGAAAACAAATATAGTTAAAACTCTTCTAACTTTAACTAGAAAATGAATTACTAAGCGAAAATATTATAAACTAAATAACTGCCATAAAGGCAGCACAATGCTTTTCTTCGAGTGTTTTCCATGTTGATGAGGGCGAGTACAAATGACTGATTTACAATAATTTAATTGTGAAAGTGCGCTTGATTTATCGTACAATTTCATTGGACCTCTGTGAACTACTCATCAATTTTATTGGTCTACTGTTACGAGGCAAAATGTTTTTGGCGGCATGAAAAAAAATAATGTATTAGCCGCTCCGTATTAAAGGCCGCAGAGTTCAAAGCTGTTCAAAATGTGGGAAAAAAGTAGCTGCTTAAAATCCGGAATCTACAGTACATTTCCTTCCCTGCCAGAGCTCTTCTAACATCACTTGTGAAATCCCATGTAACTGTGACACAATAATCCTTCCTTCAATCTTCTTGAACCATCAGTAATGTTTGGCCTCTGCCTGCCTTCAAAATAAATTGCTGTTCCTTCACCACCACTGGGTGAAAATCCTGTAACGGAACTGCAAAGGTTCAACAAGCCTTTAATATCCTGTCCAGGACGAAAAGGCATAGGCAACATATGCTTGCCGCACTATCACCATCCATATGCTGCAAATCAATAAAAGGGAACTGAACTGGACTTCAAAGAAAATGAAGATGATTCTTCTGAAGTAGTGCAAGAAATTCATAAAAAACAAACCCTTCAAAGGAGATTTTCTTTGAAGTCTAACTGGCCTTTTTAAAAATTATATTATTGCCACTTAAATGCAGTCTTCTTTTGACAGTAAATATTTATCCATTTACATTTGGAGTACTTGTTTTATTCTATAATGCTATTTCATAATTTGGTATTATATTTCAAGTTATGAAGGGTAATTCATGTTTGAAAATGATACCAATGCTCCAAAATTGTTACTTTTATCTTGTGAACAGCTAATTTATTGCAAATCAAAAATGAAATAAGTTCAATCCTCAGTATTTCATCTAGGGGTAGCATTATATAGAAGAGCATTTCTATGCCTGATTGTAAAGGACTGACTAAAGGCACATCTGTATAATAAGCCATCCCCAGGTTAGTAATATCCAATTGATGGACACCACTGCTGTGAATCAAAAATGGCATCACAAACACATAAGACCAATAAGAGATAACAATCACTAAAGTGGAGGGTGAGAAAAAGAGACGAGACTATTTCTACCATTCGTAGGATAAAATATATGAACGTAGGGTTGACTTTTGAATTTTTGTATTTGCATTGGCATCACAAACACATAAGTCTTCAGTCACACACACACACACACACACACACACACACACACACACACACACACACACACACACACACACACACACACACACACACACACACACACACACACACACACACACACACACACACACACACACACACACACACACACACACACAAAATCCCATATTATTAAATTCAAAAGTCCTTGTTATCCTTTTTGCTTGTGATACAAATTCAGTGCAATACTATGGAGGTTTAGTTACCATACTGAGTGTTTTTGTGTACTTTCCAACTTAATGGATAAATCAACTTATGAATATCTAGAAAACAGAACCCATTCATTACTTGGACATAGCAAGTATTGAGAAAGGATACAAATAAGACTGAAGCCCATCAAGTCCTATAACCAAGGATTACTATCTGTTTCATAGTAATAATCACTATCTGTGAAGAAAGCCAGACCTGATATAATGTATCAGTGTCTTCAGGAGAAAAAACAGGAAGGAGAAAATACTATTAAAAATATTAGTGTTATTATTTCCAATGTTGCACTACTAAAGATAAAGGGCAAGATCACAAATTACCTACTAAATTTCAGTACATAGGCTGTTACCACAATTTAGCTTTGGAAATTCAATTTAAATACATAGAATTATGAACCAAATTTTTACAGAATTAAAATCTTTTAAATGCACTGTTTAAATATGCTGCATAAGTTTCAATGACAAATGAGAGCAAGCAGTATCTTAATCCTTTTCAAAAAAGGTCATGGCCAAAAGGACATTAATTTATCATCTTTGAACTATTCTCCTTCAGCAGTACAGGTGTGGATACCTACAATGCATTATATTCCCAAAGCACGGACATTTCCAAAAAAGAAAACACAGGAGTGCTGAATTGTACATTTGAATCAATTAGGTGCAGGAAAGTATTGGTCAGAATGTAAAAAATGAAAATGTCTCAATTTTTAGCACATGATTACAAAATATTAATACTTTCAATGAAATAACTCAATTTAATGCCACTCTGTCTGCCATATAGTCAGTCAAATGATAGTATGCAGTATCTGGGGTAAATGAACTGATATTGTCCTAACACCTCATTTGAAAAATGCAGTAAAAAAAATATGCTGAAGATTAGAGCACTGGTTAGGTAGCAGTATCACATGCAGTAGAAATTCTCAGATTCAATTCAATCTATGGCTGATAATTCAGCTCCACCAGGGCACCAAAAACAACTTCAAATACCTAAGCGAGGATAGAATAAAGCAGTCACTCAAGTATCTATACTTAAAGTGAGAGAACAATCAAGATTAGCTGCGATGTTCTCCAACAATGAGTAGCACTCTGACATTCATCTCCACTATGCATACAAAAATCAGTAATTAGGAAAGACAACAGGCAGCTTATTCATATGGACCTGCGGAAGTAATTCTTCATAAAATGTCACGCTCATATGTGTGGCCTGAAAAAAATATTTAGAGCAAAGAGTGATCATTATAGCCTTGCAAGAGACATCTTCATAGAAGAGACAAAATTGAGAACAAAATATTAACAGTCACAGAATAAAGTACAGACAACTCCCAGAGAGAAATGGAGAATGGAAAAGAATAATAAATAAATCCCTTCCTGCTGTACTCTTAAAATCTAGATTGTGCAAGACATCAATCATCTTGACAAGCAAGCAGCCTGAATAAAAAACAAACGAAGTTCCCAAGTTTCCTTATGCTCTCATAGGTGAATGTAATGTGGTCTATGCAAGCCAAAAAGGTGAACATAAAAGGGGAGAGTTAAGGAGGAGTCACAAATATTCTGAGAAGAGAAAACATATGTATATTACAAGAAAAATGTTTAAAATCAATGCAAGGTTTTTTGACTCATTATTCTAACTTTAGTTTATTTAAATTCAGTATCTATATTTCAACCTCTGATTAAGGTTTAAATCTATCTTAAATTTAAAGGATAAACAGTTGGAGAAACTGCCCAAAGGATTCTGAATGAAATTCAGATGACAATAACTAAACAGGATATCGTGGTATAAAAATGTAAGATGTCATAATAGTCCATAGTCTGAAACCCTATTAAATTCATAGAAAAGATGTGAACATTCTTGAAAATAAATGTATTGGCCATCCCTCAAGGATATGGAAAGCCTTTTTTTTAAATAACTTTTACTGTTCGGTAAAGCATACCAGAATTTTAATCCAGTGAGAATAAAGGATTACAGCCAATTCTTGCTTATAATCATTCAGTAAACAGAAATTTGCCTTTAGAGAATTCATAAATTACTACCCAAAAATTTATCTATAAGAAAATAAATAAATATTTTTGTCCAATGAGTTTCTTGACGCACATTGAAAATTGTGATAAGGATGTTTTGAAGGAACATAACCCCACCCATAACGCAAAACTTGCTTGTATTTCTAAGTCAGAATGGTATATTACCAAGTATCTGCTAACCTTGTTCTTCTAGGTGGAGGAATCATACAGCACAAATATTGGCCCTTCAGTCCATCATATTCATGTCAAATATTAAACATCTAACATCTATCTATACCAATTCCAGTTACTGTATTATCACTTGTCCATAGCCTCCTATACCATGGGAGCAGTTCAAGTGTTCATTCAGCAGTTGTGAGATCTTGACTCCACCACCCACTTATACAACAGCAATGACAGAGATAAATTTGGGAACAACTGTTGATTCAATATTGGTACACACTGTTGTCAAAATCCAGTGATGATGTTGAAAATGAATGTATAAACTGGTGGTTCGATTGACAATTAAGCAGTCAGGATATCAGAACTGCACATCTCCATATATGCAGTCTTCACTTTCACCTTATGAAGAGTGGAAAGACTTTCAGAAAGCAGGGAACAATTAACTCAGAATACTAGCCTGATGCTCTTGAACTCACTTTCTCTTAGGCAGTCTCTTGGGATCCAAGATGACTTGTTTCTGTTCTAGTTCTGTGGATTCCCTGGGTAACCAATGACAGATCAAGAGATTTAGATTGAACATCGAGAAATTTAGCCACAGGTGGAACAGGAGGTGCTTGATAGGTCAGATGTTTTCAAATCTTCCAAAAAGCCTTGAGGTTCTCAATGCCATCAAAAATACACTTTATCCATTTTGAGTGGTAACAGACCAAAGATTCTCACAATTTGTTTTGGAGGTTACACTTTCTCAAATAGGTCTGGAGAACATCCATGAATCTCCTGCCTGTCCAGTGATAATTTCTTGCTGTACCCACTTGGAGAATCTTATGTCTTGCATGCAAGCAATGTAATCCTCTAAGTGGAACAAGTTGTATATCACCAAAGTCTCAATGCTGGAGAAGCTGACATGGGAAATTTTGTTAACATTAGTTTATCTTCCCTGTGAATATGTGAATGCAGCATTAGTGGTACCTCTCCAGTTTTGAGGTAATCACACCTCAAAAGCACATAAAAGGTGGGGATCACTGATATTCAGTATCTTCATAGCAAGTTTATAGTCTTAATCATCAAATGCATTATACTTGAGAAAGTCAGAGATTGAGTTGGTTGTTGGAACATAATTATCAATTCCATCATCCACTGCTGCCTTTATCAAGGGGTGGCTATGAGATATGGGAAGTGGTCCACATATTTCATGCTCTCGCACTGTACCTTTATCAGCAAGAGGCATTGCTGTGTGGCAAGATCATGTTAGAACTTTTATTTTGAGATATTGTGTAAAGCCCATTCCCTTATATGTTTCAGAGGTGATTTGGACTCAAACACCAAGCAAATGTATATAAAAAAAACATTGTCTATATGCTGCAACTCAATGTTTGAGCTCAAGAGTGACATTAATTCTGGAGTGTACGTTACACAGCTGTAGTATGCACATGTATGGTCCATTTGTAGGGGAATTGCATGAGGATGTTAAGTGGAAATTTTTTCTATAGTGAGACAAGACATATCCAAGGTAAGCATTGGAAGAGTTAATCTTACAGAAAATGCCAAGCTGTTACTTGGCCAGTTTGCAGAACAGCTCTCCTGACTTAAGACACCAGTTCCAAAGGAAAACTGGGTTGGAAGCTACCTGGCTGTACATGAAATTGGTGCCCATGATTGTGCCAGTGGCCCAGTCATTTTGGTCCTATTTTGTCAACTACAATGTCAAGCCTGCAAAACATGTACAGACTGGACTAGGCAAGGACAGCACATTTTATCCCCCAAAGGAAATCAATAGATTTGTGTTCAGTTCCACATGATTTCATAAATTGCATTTAATTCAGCTACACCTGGATTACTAGTCTTGGATGTGAATTTCTAGCCAGCTAATTTAAGGATCATTATCATACTTTTCACTTTGACTTTTCCCTTTTGTAACCCATGATCAATCCTCAACAGTGGCCATAGCAGAAAGTAAATGAAGATGGATCAGAAGCATGATTGGCTGACTTGTGAACCAAAGTTATTGAGTTCGAAAAAGCACCAGCCTATAGCTCAACCAATTAAGCAGTTTATGTTTACCAGCAGCAATATCTGGATACTTGAGAATAGTGCTGATAAATAACAAGTAACTGTTTCACACCAGTTTCCAAATGGACTTCACAGAACAAAATCTTGATCTATTGGTGAAGGAGCCTGACGATTGGAGGTTCACATTTACACATTAGTAGATATACATGGAGGTGCTTCCCATTTGTTAATTTCAAAGGTGAATCGTGTTTAACAGAGCTATTACTTGACTGACCTTGGAGATGCAAAGTAATTTCATTTTGGCATTATCCTGAACGTGAACAAGAGCAAAAGAATATATAGAGTGGTTCTGATGAAGGATCTTTGATCACAAACGTCAACTCTGTTTCCCTTTGCATTGATAATGCCTGAAATGCCCGAGTGTCCCAGCAATACTGGGAATGAATCTGCAGACACAGCAAATTATGGGAAATTATCCAAAGAGGAACAAGAATACCAAAAATAAAAAGATAGTGTGAACTCCAGTATGAAAAGAGTGTTGAGAAATATCATGTAAATACATTGGAGATTAGTATTTAAATGAAGGCAAAAGAAAACTTCTATACTATATCTCTAAATAGACAAACAAATAAACTAAGGAATGACGATAGAAGCGACAAATAAAGGATATTAAAGAATGAATACAAAAGCAGAAGTTGTGGAGAAAAGCTGCACTTGATAGCTTTTCCTTAACATTGCTCTATTAAACACTAGCTTATTTTGTAATCCCAAAATTATTCTTACTAACTCACTGATAGTTCAACCCTCTTCTAACAAAGTCATGACCCGCACGGCCAGCATCTGCTGGTCAGATTCTAATCTGACTTCATGGCATCTCTGGTGAATTTATCCATCATCAACCTTCAACCTCACAACTCTCCACTCTATCCAGCAGTTCTCTGCCTAGATCTTTAAACAAATCTAATAGGAGTTTTTAAAAAAATTTCATCACATCTCCATTTTATCTTTCCCGGCCATGTCTAATCACAACTAATTTATAACTCCTCTAAATCCTTTTGACACATTGCAGTTTTTTTAAAACTCAATCACTCTTTCTTCATAACCAACCAAGCAGTTATCTACAAGAGGTAAAGTGATATGCCAACTTCTAATAACTGCCTGCTACCAACTCCACACGATTAGACAAGAATGGCTAAGTTTTCCCTGTGACTACATGGCTCTCCTCCCACATACAAACTTGGAAAGTTATTGGTTACTGCAAAAACTGCCATATATAGGTGTGTGGCAGATCTGGAGATGGGGGTGGGTGGGAAGAACATAAAACCATAAGACATAGGAGCAGAATTAGGCCATTCACCCATCAAATCTGCTTTTCCATTCTATCATGACTGATCCTCGATCCCACTCAACCCCATACACCTGCCTTATCGCCATGTCCTTTGATACCCTGACCGATCAAGAAATGATCAACTTCCACCTTAAATATACCCACGGACTTGGTCGCCACCACAGTCTATGGGAGAGCATTCCACCGATTCATTACTCTATGGCTAAAAAAAAATTCTTCTCTTCTAAAAGGTTACATTTTGAGGCTGTGCCCTCTTTTTCTGGATACCCCCACCAGAGGAAGTATCCTCTCAATATCCACCTTATCTAGTAAGTTTCAATGAGATCCTCATACATTCTTCTAAATTCCAGTGAGTACAGGCCCAAAGCTGCCAAACACTCCTCATATGTTAACCCTTTCATTCCCAGATAAGGGGCCCAAAACTGTTGACAATACTCCAAGTGTGGCCTTTAATAGTGTCTTATAAAGCCTCAACATTATCTCCTTGCTTTTATATTCTAGTGCCCTTGAAATAAATGCCAACATTGTATTTGCCTTCTTTACCACAGACTCAACATGTGAATTAATTTCCTGAGAGTCTTGCACAGCGACTCCTAAGTCCCTCTGCACCTCTGATGCTTGAACCTTCTCCCCACTTAGATAATAGTCTACGCTATTGTTCCTTTTACCAAAATGCATTATCATACATTTCCCAACACTATTCCACCTGCCACTTTTTTGCTCATTCTTCCAATTTGTCTAAGTCCCACTGCAATCACATTACCGGTACTTTCTCAGCACTACCTACCCTCCCCCACCTATCTTTATATCATCCGCTAACTTTGCCACAAAGCCATCAATTCCATTATCCAAATCATTGACAAACAATGTGAAAAGTAGCTGTCCCAATACTGATTGCTGAGGAACACCACTAGTTACTGGCAGCCAACCAGAAAAAGCTCCTTTTATTCCCACTTGCTGCCTCCTGCCTGTCAGTTATTCCTCTATCCATGCCAGTATCTTTCCTGTAATGCCATAGGATTTTATCTTGTTAAGCAGCCTCATGTGTGGCACCTTATCAAATGTCTTCAAAAAGTCCAAGTAAATTACATTCACTGCCTCTCCTTTGTCCATTATGCTTGTTATTATCTCAAAGAACTCTAACAGATTTGTCAGGCAAGATTTCCCTTTACAGAAACCATGCTGTCTTTGACTTATTTTATCATTAGTCTCCAAGTACTTCAAAACGTCATCCTTGATAATAGACTCCAGCACTTACTCAGCCACTGAAATTAGGCTAACTGGCCTACAATTTCCTTTCTTTTGCCATCCTCCCTTCTTAAAGAGTGCAGTGACAGTTGAAATCTTCCAGTCCTCTAGGAGCATGCCAGAATCAAGTGATTCTTGAAAGATCATGACTAATGTATTCGTTATCTCTTCAACAACCTCTCTCAGGACTCCAGGATGTAGTCCATCTGGTCCAGGTGACTTATCCACCTTAAGACCTTTGAGTTTGCCGAGCACTTTTCCCTTTGTAATAGCAAAGGCACTCACTCCTGCTCCCTGACACTCACAGACCTCTGGCACACTGCTAGGATGCTCCACATTGAAGACTGAGGCAAAGTACCTATAAAATGCACCTGCCATTTCTTTGTCCCCTATTGCCATCATGCCAACATCATTTTCCAGTGGTCCAATATCAACTCTCACCTCCCTTTTACTCTTTATATAAATTTTAGTATCCCGCTATATATTTGACAGTTTGCCCTCATATTTCATATTTTCCCTTCTTATAGCCTTTTTAGTTGCCTTTTGTTGGATTTTAAAAGCTCCCCAGTCACTTTTGCTACATTATATACCTTTTCCTTGGCTTTTATGCAGTCCTTAATTTCTCTGTCAGCCATGGTTGTGTACCTGTGCCAGTTGAGAACCTCTTCTATAGGACATGTATATCCTGCATCTTGTGAATTATTCCCAGAAACTTCAGCCATCTCTGCTCTGCCGTCATTCCCCCCAGTATCCTCCTCCAATCCACCTAAGCAAGCTTCTCTCTCAGGCCTCTGTAATTCCCTTTATTCCATTGCGATACTGATACATTTGACTTATGCTTCTCCCTCTCAAATTGCAGTATGAATTCAATCATATTATGATCACTGTCTCCTAAGGGTTCCTTTACATTAAACTCCCTAATAAGATCTGGGGTGTTATACAACACCTAACCTAAGATAGCCTTTTGCCGAGTATCCTCAAGCACAAGCTGCTCTAAAAAGCCATCTCATAGAAATTCAACAAACTCCCTCTCTTGTGATCCAACACCAACCTGATTTTCCCAATCCCCTTGCATATTGAAGTCCCCCATTGCAACTGTGTCACTAACCTTATCACATGCCTGTTCTAGCTCCCTTTGCAATCTCAACCCTATATCCTGGCCACTATTTGGAGGCCTATATACAATTCCCATAATGGTTTTTTTAACCCTTGCATTTTCTTAACTCCACCTACAAAGATTCAAAATTCTCTGACCCTATATTACCTCTTTCTGAAGATGTAACTCCATCTCTTACCAACAGAACCATACCACCGCCTATGCCCGTCCTTTTGATACAGAGTATATCCTTTGATATTAAGCTCCCAACTATGGCCTTCTTTCAGCCATGACTCAGTGACGCCCACAATGTCATACTGACCAATCTCTAACTGCACCATGAGTTCGTCCACCTTATTCGGAATGCTATGCGAATTTAAATACAGCACCTTCAGTTCTGCATTCTTCGTCCTTTTGATACAATCCAACACTTCGCTCTGCCTCCATTGTACCCAATCATTGGCTTGTCCTTCCTTACATTCATGTTACACATCCTTCATCTACTTATAAACCTGCTGGCTCATCCTCAGCTCAATCATACTGGTTCCCATCCCCCTGCCATATTAGTTTAAACCACTCCCAACAGCTCTAGTAAACCCATCCACGAGAATATTGGTCCCCCTCAGATTCAAGTGCAATCCATCCCTTTTGTGCAGGTTTCACCTGCCCCAGAAGAGGTCCCAATTATCCAGAAATCTGAATCCCTATCCCCTGTTCCAATTCTTCAGCCATGCATTTATCTGCCACCTCATCTATTTCTATCCTCACTGTTGCTTGGCACAGGCAGCAGTCCCAAGATTACTACCCTTGAGCTCCTGCTCCTCAGCTTCCTTCCTAACTCCCTGTATTCTTTTTTCAGGACCTCCTCTATTTTTCTACCTCTGTCATTGGGACCAATATGTACTACAACTTCTGGCTGCTCACCCTTACTTTTCAGGATATTGTGGACGCATTCAGAAACACCGCAGACCCCTGGCACCTGCAAGTTTCCTTTCCATGTTCAAAGAATTGCCTATCTGTTCCCTGACTACAGCGCCCCCTATCATTGCTGACCAGTAAGTGGAGAGAATATCATAGGATTAATTAATCATACAATTAGTATAACTGCCTAGCTGAAGGTCAGTAGGCCTAAAGCCTTAATTCTCTGCTGATCTCTTGATCTCTTGACCTCATGACTCTAGATCAAGGATTCCCAACCTCTTTTATGCCATGGACACCTACCAAGGGGTCTATGGACCTAAAGTTGGGAACCCCTGCTTTTGATCCTAACCACTCTAATTCAACAATAATGTTTTAAAAAATAAAGTTTAAAAAAAAGTCTGATTATCAATAACTAACTCATTTGCCAAAATACCAAAAGATCTATTATATCTATGAACACAGCTAAGTTGTAAAATTCAATATTTTATAAATTTAAAGAAAACTGCTTTCTTTGGAGGATAGTTTAAAAGCAACGCATACAACTGTAAAGCTTATTTTATAAATTGTAATTCCTTCTTGTGAGAATTGCAATGTTCTTTGATATATTTTTTTTAAAAATCAAGTATGGGGCAGATCTTTTACTGAGATGTGCCAGTAGATAATCCCACAGCTCGAAGTTTAGGAGCTATGCCTGCTGTGCCTGTAAAGCAAGTACATCAGACCTAATGAAATAATTAAGAGCAATTGACTGCAGGGAGAAAAGGCAAGTAGAATTTTCTCTTTGATTTATTTAAGTTACTTTAAGTGTTTTTAAATTTACTTCCATGCACATTTACTTCTGCTTACAGATCTACCTTGTTTCAGACTTTTAATTTCAAAATGTTTTAACATTTCTTCAACATTATTCAGAATTGTGAATGTCAACAATATTCAACAAAAGTGACACTTTTGACAGCCAAGGGCAAGACCTGCTGCCACAGTCTTACTGACTGGTCATCAAAATAGTTATGCCAAGAAAGGCCCTGTCCTGTAACTGTGTTGTGAATCAGGCAACCTGTAGAATAAAGTCAGGAATCACAATCAAAAAGAAAACCTGCCCTAAATATCTGGTGTCCCCAAAAAGTCATTCACTTTCTCACCATACACAAAGCCTGAAGCCAAGATATACCCTTAAAATTAATCAATTAGGATAATATTTAGCAAAATGTTGATCTTTATTTCAAGGAATTCAAGTGGCATAATGATGCCTGGAAACTGTTTTAATACAACATAACATATGACCATTTCTTAGCAATCACAACCACCTAAAAAGCCTTCCACATTGAGAGGAAAGCTGATAAATTTACACACAGGAACCAGTTAGAAAACAAACCAACATGCATCTGAACGTGTAATGTAATGGCAGGTTTAACAGATAAATAATTATTATATTACAAAATCAGTCAAAAATACAAAAATAGAAAGAGGGAGTCATAACACTGGAGACTACTTAGTACGTGGAACTACGATGTTGTGGCCATTACTGAAACTTGGTTGGAGGAAGGACAGGATTGGATGATGCAGGTCCCGGGGTTCAGGTGTTTTAAAAGGAATAGGATGGGAGGTAGAAAGGGGGAGGGAAGTGGCATTGCTAGTCAGGGATAGTATCACGGCTATAGAAAGGGAGGATGCTGCAGAAGGAGTATCCACGGAGTCAGTCTGGGTGGAAGTCAGAAATAGGATGGGATCAATCACTGTGCTGGGAGTAGTCTATAGGCCCCCAAATAGCCCTCAGGACACCGAGGAGCAGATAAGCAGGCAGATTTGAGAATGGTGCAGGAAATACAGGGTAGTAATTATGGGTGATTTCAACTTCCCTCATATTGACTGGCACCTCCTGAGTGCAAGGGGGATAGATGGGGCTGAATTTGTCAGGTGTGTTCAAGAAGGATTCCTGACACAGTATGTGGACTGGCCGACGAGAGGAGAGGCTATATTGGATCTAGTTCTGGGTAATGAACCTGGTCAGGTGACAGACCTCTTGGTGGGGAAGCATTTGTGAGAGTGACCACAACTCCCTTAACTTCAGCATAGCTATGGAAAGGGATAAAATCAGACGAAATGGTAGTGCTTAACTGGGGAAGGGCTAACTTTGAACAGATGAGGCAGGAACTAGCGGGAGTAAATTGGAAACAGATGTTCAAAGGGGAAAGCAAAGAAGTAATGTGGGAGAAGTTTAGGGAACACTTGAGCTGGGTTCAGGATAGGTTTGTCCCACTGAGGCAAGGAAAAAATGGTAGGAAAAGGGAACCGTGGCTGACGAAACATGTGAGGCAACTCGTCAAGTGGAAAAAGGAAGCATATGTTAGATATAAGAAGCAGGAAGTAGGAGGGGCTTATGAGAAATATAGGGTAGCCAGGAAGGAGCTAAAGAAAGGACTTAGGAGAGCTCGAAGGGGGCATGAGAAGGCCTTGGCACGTAGGATTAAGGAGAACCCCAAGGCGTTCTATGCGTATGTGAAGGAGGATGACGAGAATGAAGGTGGGACCACTAAAGGATTAAGAGGGCAACTTGTGCCTGGAAGTGGAGGAGGTTGGGGAGGTCCTAAATGAATACTTTGCTTCAGTATTCACAAGTGAAAAGGATCTTGATCAGGATGAGGTCGAAGTAGAGCGGGCCTGTGTGCTGGACAATGTGGAGATTAAGGAAGAAGTAGTGCTGGATCTTCTTAAAAACATTAAGATTGATAAATCCCCAGGGCCAGATATGATACACCCAGGTTGTTATGGGAGTTGAGAAGAGATCGCAGGAGCATTAGCTATGATCTTTGAATCCTCTTTGGCTGCAGGGGAAGTGCCAGAAGACTGGAGAATGGCAAATGTAGTTCCCTTGTTTAAAAAAGGTAATAGGGAGAAACCTGGGAACTATAGACCGGTGAGTCTTACGTCGGTGGTATGCAAACTACTGGAAAGGATTCTTAAGGATAGGATCTATGAGCATTTGAAGAAATACAGTCTACTCATGGATAGTCAACATGGCTTTGTGAAGGGAAGATCGTGCCTCACGAGCCTGATTGAGATTTTTGAAGAGGTAACAAAAGAAATTGATGAGGATAGGGCAGTGGATGTGGTCTACATGGACTTTAGCAAAGCATTTGACAAGGTCCCTCATGACAGACTCATCCAGAAAATCATGAGGCATGGGATAAGTGGAACCTTGGCTGTTTGGATAAAAAATTGGCTTAAAGGAAGAAAGCAGAGGGTAGTTGTGGAAGGAAAGTATTCTGCCTGGAGGTCGGTGACTAGTGGAGTGCTGCAGGGATCTGTCCTGGGACCCCTGCTATTTGGGATTTTTATAAATGACCTGGATGTAGAGGCGGAAGGATGGGTGAGTAAGTTTGCAGATGACATGAAGATTGGAGGAGTTGTGGATGGAGCTGTAGGTTGTCAAAGGTTACAAGAGGATATAGACAGGCTGCAGATTTGGGCAGAAAAATGGCAGATGGAGTTCAATCCGGACAAGTGTGAGGTGATGCATTTTGGAAGGACAAACCAGAAGGCTGAGTACAGGGTTAATGGTCAGTTACTTAAGAGTGTGGATGAACAAAGGGTCCTTGGGGTTCAAATCCATACATCCCTCAAGGTCGCTGCACAGGTTGATAGGGTAGTTAAGGCGGCCTATGGGATGCTAGGCTTCATTAACAGGGAGATTGAGTTCAAGAGTAGAGAGGTCATGTTGTAACTCTACAAATCTCTGGTGAGACGGCACTTAGAGTATTGTGTTCAATTCTGGTCACCTCATTATAGGAAGGATGTGGAAGCTATAGAGAGTGCAGAGGAGATTTATCAGGATGTTGTCTGGTTTGGAGAACAAGTTATATAAAGCAAGGTTAGCAGAACTGGGACTTTTCTCTTTGGAGCATAGAAGAATGAGAGGGGACTTGATAGAGGTCTACAAGATTATGAGAGGCATGGATAGGGTGGATAGTCAGTACCTGTTTCCCAGGGCACCAATAGCAAACACCAGAGGGCATATGTACAAAATTAAGGGAGGGAAGTTTAGGGGAGACATCAGGGGTACGTTTTTTTTTAAATTTAACACACAGAGGATTGCGAGCGCCTGGAATGACTTGCCAGAGATGGTGGTGGAGGCTAAAACATTAGGGGTACTTAAGAGCCTCTTGGACAGGCACATGGATGAAAGAAAAATGGAGGGTTATGGGGTAGTGTGGGTTCAGTACTTTTTTTTTGAAAGGATTATATGGGTCAGCACAACATGGAGGGCTGAAGGGCCTGTACTGTGCTGTAGTGTTCTATGGTTCTATGGTACTCTGCCATTCCATGTCATTACAGTTGATAATCTATTCAATACCATATTTCTTCTCTCTCTTCCTTCTCTACCCCCCTCCCCAATACCTCATTATGGCTTTTATATCTAGAAATATATCTGGCTAAAATATATAAAAGAATAATCAATGACTTGACCTTTGTAGTCCTCTGTTGAGAGAATCTAATGAGGCCATCTCTCAATTACTCTATTGGCTATAGTAATGAGTAACTGTACCCTAATGAGGTCTCAGGCAAATCTTAAGACTCTGATAAGTTAAGCTAGCCTCAAATATGGTAATCAATTTCACAAGTCGGACTCAACCATTTTCTGGGTATGAGAAAGGAAAAATCAGGCACAATCCTGTATCTGTTCTGTGATCCTTGCTGTAAACTTCCTGCATGTTGTTTTGAGGACACAATTAGCTTTTGCTATGAATTCCTTTCCCCAGATGTTAGAATAGTATGATGTTCACAACCTAAGCAAAAGGAACAATTGCAGACCATTCACAATTTGATGCTGACAAGGCTAATCATGGCAGCACAAATTCATGCACAATTAAAGCTGGAAACAGGATTTCAAAGATAAGCTAAATAACTAAACAAATCAAATAACTGGGGTTAAAAGCTTAAAAATAAATAGTTAGGTGGGTGGGGGGTTTGAAGACAGCCCGGGTGAGTGAAAATTTAAAATATTACACAGGGCAGTGTAATGAATTGGGTAATGAAGGGAAGTGGATAAGCAAGGCCCAGAGCATTCAAACGTAAAATTATGCCTCTGATGATAATCAGAGCAGAAAACATAAATGCTGAAAAGACAACATTGAAGATTTTAGCTGAATGCATAAAGTATTCATGACAAGACAGTTTAATTAACAGAACAAATTGAAATAAATAGGTACAATCTAAGAGAGATTTAGTTGCAAAGTAACAAAGATTGGGATTTACATATTCTGGGATACTTACCCTTTGGAGTAGATAGAGAAAATGCAAAAGGAGGAAGGACAGCTCTGATAATAATGAAATAGAGTGAAAGACTTTAACTCATAAAATCAAAGGCATCCAAGTCCCCCAATAATAAGATGTTAGGATCACCACAGATCAAAAAGTCAAATGGAACAGCAACATAAAACCAGGAACAGCAACATAAAACCAGAAGAGCAAGTTAGAGGCCAGTATAATGTAATGTAGGAGTGTAATGTATGCTTATGACACGGCCATAGTGGGGTGTGTCAGGAATGGACAGGAGGAGGAGTATAGGAAACTGATACAGGACTTTGTGATATGGTGCAACTCAAACTACCTGCGTCTCAATGTCACCAAGACCAAGGAGATGGTGGTGGACTTTAGGAGATCTAGGACTCACATGGAGCCAGTGATCATTAATGGAGAGTGTGTGGAGCAGGTTAAGACCTACAAGTATCTGGGAGTACAGTTGGACGAGAAGCTAGACTGGACTGCCAACACAGATGCCTTGTGCAGGAAGGCACAGAGTCGACTGTACTTCCTTAGAAGGTTGGCGTCATTCAATGTCTGCAGTGAGATGCTGAAGATGTTCTATAGGTCAGTTGTTGAGAGCGCCCTCTTCTTTGTGGTGGCGTGTTGGGGAGGAAGCATTAAGAAGAAGGACGCCTCACGTCTTAATAAGCTGATAAGGAAGGCGGGCTCTGTCGTGGGCAAAGTACTGGAGAGTTTAACATCGGTAGCTGAGCGAAGGGCGCTGAGTAGGCTACGGTCAATTATGGAAAACCCTGAACATCCTCTACATAGCACCATCCAGAGACAGAGAAGCAGTTTCAGCGACAGGTTACTGTCGATGCAATGCTCCTCAGACAGGATGAAGAGGTCAATACTCCCCAATGCCATTAGGCTTTACAATTCAACTGCCAGGACTTAAGAACTTTTTAAAGCTATTATTAATGCTTTTTGAGCTAGTGATTTAGATGCATATCATATTATTACTGAGTTAAGTATTGTATTGTATGTAATGAGTTTTTGCTACAACAAGTGTATGGGACATTGGAAAAAAAAAATGCTGAATTTCCCCATGGGGATGAATAAAGTATCTATCTATCTATCTATTCCTGACTCGAAGGTGTCCATCATCTGCAAGTTAAGAGCCTAATGGTAAACACTCCACTTGTCTGGATGGTTACAATTTCAACCACTCTCAAAAATTCAAGTATTTCAACATCATCCAAATCAAAGCAGTGTGCTAGACTAACATGCCTCACTAACATCAACACAGCATAATTGCATGGCATCCAATGTACCACATACAAAAACTGTAAACAGCCGACAAGTCTAGGACTTCAACACCACTCCAGAACCTATATCCATTATTACCAAGGTAGTTAAGACAGAAGGAATCTGGCAAAAGGCCAAACACACATTCCCCAGCTCCTTCCCCTGTAATTCACCATCTGGACAGAAATATATTACCATTCCTTCATTGTCACAGTATGCGAACCATAGAAATCCATTCCAAGAACAACCGGGAATATAGTTTCAACTTAAAGTTCAGAGTTCAATTCTGCTATCATCTGTAAGGAGTCTGTACGTGTTGCCTGTCAAATGTGTGGGTTTTTCCCAGGCGCTCTGGTTTCCTTCCACAGTCCAAAGACATACTGGGTAGTTTAACTGGTCATTGTAAGTTGTCCCATGATTATGTTGGGTGGAAAATCAGGATTGTTGGGGATTGGTGGGGTGGTGTGGCTCATAATGCCAAAAGGGCCTATACCATGCTGTATTGTTAAATAGAGAATACAACTGGTCAAGATGGATTCAAGCATTGTTGAGATTGATTAGTAAATACTATTTTCAATAGTATGCTCTCATTGCATAAATAAAAAAGTCAATTTAAAAATCCATGTTGAAATCTTTTCCTGCCCCATTTCTGTAAGCACCTTCAAACTACTAATACCTCTAGTATCCTCCAATGCCGACCTCTCAAACAACAAAATTTTAAATGTTCCACATACATAAATCTGGGCTCTGAATTTTTCTTCCCAAAACTCTCCCATTCATATTTCCTTCAGAAGAAAAATCAAGCCAACATGATGAATATCAATACATTAACTTATTCTGCACTTGCAGCATTCACATGGATTACAGGATCCAATTACACACGTTAAGGACATGAGGATGCAAGAATATGGGCAGGAAGAGGCCAGCTGATGTTGCACCAGCATTAAAACAGAGAACAGAACACAAACATAAACAGGGCCTTTAGCCCACAACATCTCTATTGGACATTTTGCTGAATTAAACCAATTCTCTCCTGTGTGTACATGATCTTTATTTGTCCATCCTGCATATTCATGTGTTTATTCAACAGCCTCAAACACCACAATCATATTTGCTTACATCACTGTCCCCAGCAACCCATTCCAGGTACATACCACTCGCCGCATAAAAAATCCTGCCCTACGCATCTCCTTCAAACTCTTATGTCATACCACACCTCCCCCCCCCCATACACAAACACCATCCCATTAAATGCATGTCTTCTAGCTCGACATTTCTACCCAAGGGAAGACAAGATTCTTAACATCTTCCTTTATCTATGTTTCTCCTAATAGTTATAAATGTTTATCAAGTCTCCTCTCCAGACAAAACAACCCAAGATCATCCAAACTCTTCTTCCTCATACACTCTAACGCAGGCACTATCCTGGTAAACTCCTTCTGCATCCTTTTCAAAGTCTCCAGATCCTTCCTGTAATGAGGCAATACTCCAAATGCATCCTAATTAAAGTTTTATCTAACTGTATACCTGATCTTATATCTCATTTTATTTTCTTGATCTTTCCTCATGTCCCTTCATTTCCTGAATATCCAGAAATCTATTGATCTCTGTTTTGAAGGAATTCAGTGAATGAGTCTCCAGAGCCTTTAGGGAAAGGGAATGCTAATGATTCATTATGTTCTGTAAACAAATTCCTCATTTTAACATTAAATGGCCTAACTCTTATCCTGAGACCGATTCTCTGGTTCTAGGCCCCTCAGCCTGTAAGGCCTCTTTCAATATTCATCCTCTAATAAACTTCCAAAATAGCGCTTTTACAAAACAATTTAAAGAGAGCTGCAGCTGCAGCATTCTTTTCTCAAATACGAGAAAAGAGATAATCCAACAGATATTCTAACCTCAAACATGAGAAAATCTGCAGATGCTGGAGATACAAGCAACACACACAAAATACCGGAGGAACTCAGCAGGCCAGACATCATCTATTCCCCCTTCTCTAGCCCTTTATCTCTTTCATCAATCAACTTCCCAGCTCTTTACTTCACCCCTCCCCCTCACAGTTTCAACTATCAATTACCACCTTGCTCTTCTTCCCCCCCCCCCCCCGCCCCCATCATCTTCTCATCATTTTTTCCCAGTCTTGATTAAGGGTTTTGGCCCAAAACATCAACTGTTTACTCTTTTCCATAGATGCTGCCTGGCCTACCGAGTTCCTCCAGCATTTTGGATGTGTTGCTTAGATATTCTAACCTTATTCTTGTGGTTTACATGAATGACTTGGAAGTACTTAAAGCAGTCTAATGGTCTCCTGGTGTTGGAAAACAATTTTGCAGAATGCCCTCAACGGAGACAATAACATATCAACTGTTTGTTGCATAGGTATTACATTTTCTTACTAACTTTATCAAATACTGATGTATTTTATAATTGATACAAAATAGTTTGTCAATTTTATCAAACAAATTCACAATAGTTATTCTATCCCCCCATTATGCTCCTCAAATCTATTCCTTTCCTGGTCTCCACATTGTCTAATATTGTTCATGGTAGTTCCACATACAGTCAATGCTCTTCTTTAAATTTCTCATCATTGCCACTTTCCTCAGAAGCAGCCATGTCATCTCTAACTTCCATTTCCTCTTTCTCTTGATGGCCTATGAATAGACTGTAACATCCAACATTTATGCACATCTGAGCTGGAGATCCTTGGATATCCTTCATTAGGAGTTTGAGGAGACTTGGTATGTCACCAACAACTAGCAAATTTCTACACATGTACCATGGAGAGCATTCTAATTGATTGCATCATCTGGTATGAAGGGAGCAATGCACAGGATTGGAAAAAAGCTGCAGACAATTGCAGACTCAGCCAGCTCCATCATGGGCACCAGCCTCCCCAGCATCAAGGACATCTTCAAAAGGCAATAACTCAAAAAAGGAACATCTGTCATTCTGATTCTAAGACCCCCATCATCCAGGAAAAGCCCTCTTCTTATTGCTATCATCAAGGAAGTGGTACAGTTGCCTGAAGAAACACACTCAATGTATTGGGAACATCAACATCACCATCAGATTTCTGAATGAACAATAAACCCATGTGCACAACTTCAATATTTTTTTTTCTTTTTTTCTCTATTTTTGCACTACTTATTTAATTTTTATATGCATTTCTTATTGCAATTTATAGTTTTTATTATGTATAGCAATATTCTGCTGCCACAAAACAACATATTTCACGACGATATTAAACTGGATTCTGGTTCTAAATTCTCCATTGAGGATTTTGACCCTGTCACAATACCCAAAGTCACAAATATATCCTGCAAAATTGTGACAAAGGTAAAGCATCACTCCTTATTCTCAAGCTCTTGTTGCTACTTGTCTCCAGCTGGAAAGGACTCACTTGTTTTATTCTGATCTACCTAAGACAAGCTAGCTATATATTTGACTCCCACACCTTTATTTCTGATTTAACATTGACCCTCCTTCCTATTTCTCAGCTAAATGGGGCCCTTTGGCAATTTCATTTCTACATTGATGACATCCATCTCTATCTCACCATACCTCACCTGGTTCCTCACCATACCTCACCTGACTCCTCACCATACCTCACCTGGCTCCTCACTTTTCTGAATACAGGTTTCCCCCGCTATTCAAAGGTAGAGCATTCCTATGAAACAGTTCGTAAGCCGGAATGTCGTAAAATGAAGAAGCAATTACCATTTATTTATATGGGAAAAATTTGTGAGCATTCACAGACCCAAAAACTAACCTACCAAATCATGCCAAATAACACATAAAACCTAAAATAACAGTAACATATAGTAACAGCAAGAATGATCTGATAAATACACAGCCTATATAATGTAGGAATACTTTTCTGCAATTATTGCAGCACTGTCCACTGCAGTGAAAATCTCACGCAAACACTCTCGGCAGCACTCGCGTCAAAAACACACAGCGCAAGCGCTCCCGGCAGAAGCACTCTTTCCAGTAACCTTTAAGCTATGAAGCTACCAAATAACACATAAAAATACACAGCCTATATAAAGTAGAAATAATGTATGTACAGTGTAGTTTCACTTACCGGAATCTGGAAAACAGTGAGCACACTGATGATGGTGTGTTAGGCTGAGTCGTTGGGCTGGTGGGAGGTACACGAGACTGGGGTGTCATCTCATCGTCGTCTGTTTCCATCAGGGCAGGCAGGTCACCTTCTATGTCTGACTGCCTACCTCAATGTCAAAGGTCGAGTTTCATCGTCTGCTGTGGCTGATGTGGAAGGCTTGAAAAACGACAGTATGCTTGACTGCTTAGCCTCGCGCATTTTTCTATCATACAGTTCTTTGTAAGCACTCAAACCATCCTGCAAATATGCCCTAAACCTACGTACCCTTTCAAAATTAAAGTCATACTTTTCTGCAATCATTGCAACGTTGTCAATTGCAGCGAAAATCTCACGCAATTGCTTTCCGTTGTTATGATCCCAGCCCCCTCCTTTGTGAGAATCGCCAGAGCCCTAGTGAAGGGGGGGGGGGGGTCAATGACCCAAGAGAAGAGAGAGATACCTGCGGTGTCCCTCGTTTCACGACGAGGCAAAGCTGGCGACTGTGGTCATTGTCTCGTGGAGACACCTTTGTGAATTGGGAACTGTACTACGTGTATACCCTCAGGGCAATGTGGGTGGAGAGATGGAGAGAGATTGCATCATCCCAACCTGATTGACATCTGAGACCCCGTGAGTTCAGATAAAAGAGGGGTTGTAAAGACGGCCCCCCAGACGCACCAGAAGACACGCTAGAAATCCTGCGACAGCGTTTAATAGCGACAGCCGGTGGGGGGGTTCGTGTGCGTCTTTTCCTTGCCTGGGATTGGCGACCTCACCACGAAAGAACGGCTTTAGCTACCGGAGAGGCCACAAGTGAACGGCCACCCCCCAACAAGACTCCGACGGATCGAACTCCTAAAGGTTGGAAAAAAACCCGCCGGGTAACTGTTTCATTCAATCTCTATCTCTCTCTCTCTAACAAAAGTGCACCACCGCGACACCCCAGAAGACGGCAGCTGGTAGAACTGCAGTGAACGCAAGAGACTTTTAGATATACAGCGGACAATATATACCTTACCCCTAGACAACGATAGAGCTTATTTCTTATTGATTATTACTATACCTGCGCTTTAGATTGAGTATTGACGACGTATGTTATTTGAATGTTTGTATTAACCTTACTTTTGTGCCCCTTTATAAATAAAGGCGTTTAAAAATGGTACCATCAGACTTCAGCGGACCTCTCTATCTTTGCTGGTAAGTGATCCAGTTGCGGGATACGCAACACCGTTCAGTTCCTGGACATCTTCACTTTCGGGCCATTCGCTACTAACTTCGGCTTCAATTGTTATCCTTTCCTCTTCATCAGCTCTTCATCTCTCAGTTCTTGGTCATGGGATGCCAAAACCTCTTCAACATCATCTTCATCAACTTCCACAAACCCTTAGCCAAACTCACTATGTCCTTACTTTGTTCACCAAACTCGAAACGCTTAATTATGTCTAGTTTTACGCTAAGCATAACACCCTTACACGCTCTTTTAGGCTTTTCCGATACCTTAGAACTCATCTTGCTAACGAATTCACAAAATAAATCGACATACAGCACAGATGCTCACAGGCACGTGTTTAAGCAATGCCGGCTAGAATGCAGTTCCGGGGGAGGAACTTGGCTGCTCGGCACGCTCTGCCTTTTTTCGTAACAGTGAAAACACCTTCTGTTAGGGAAAACAGGTAACTAATGTAGGTCTTTCGTAACAGTGAGTTGACGTAAAGCAAACGTTCGAAAAACAGGGGACACCTGTATTCCTTTTAGTTGTCTGACATCCAGTTGTGGATGAGCAAAGATTTCCTCCACTAAACATTGGCAAGTGAAAGCCTTTTTTAATTAAAAAACATCCCCTTTAATAATATCTGTTCACTGACAACTACATTCCTTACCATGGCAACTGGCTGAGACTAAATGAGATCATTTGCAGCCTTAGTGACATACTTGGTCCTGGGACGAAGCTTCAAAGCACAATGTCTCCTTAACCATTATCCATTTCCTCTCTGTTTTGCCTGGTCCCAGGTCGCAACTGAATTTAGGGTAAAACTTTCATTCATGCTTTACCTCCATTCTGATTCTTCAAGTGCACACCCAGTCAGCCTTTCTTTCTACTCTATAAAACTGAGAGCATCCAAGACACTTATAAGCACAACCTGCCTTGTGTCATGCCCCCTACATCCATCAATACTGTACCTATTGATTCAGACTCCCATGTAAGCAATATCACAATCTAAAAATTCCCATCTTCATTCTGAAAACACCCTATCCTGTAAAAATGCTATTCCCTTTCCTCAGTTTTGTTGCCTTCACATCAGCTCCCAGAATGTGGCTTTCTGTTTCAGAACATCAGAGATGTCCTCCTTTAAGGAACTCCCTCCCCTCTGCTATTGATGTTGCCCTCACCCATATCTCCATTTCCCGTACATCTGTGCTCATCCCACCTTCCCACTGCCTTAATAGTGATCGAGTCCTCTTGTCCTTACCTAAAACCCCATTGGCTTCTGTATCCAATGCATTATCCTCCACATCTTGCACCATCTTCAAAGGTATTCTACCACTAAATGTACCTTTACCTCCACCCACCTCCCACTACCTCCCCTTTCCACAAGGATTGATCCCACACAATTCCTTTGTCCATTCCTCCCTCCTGAAAAATCTCCCTCCAGGCATTTATCCCTGCAAGCAATCTACTGTAAGTGCTACACCTGCCCTTACACCTCTTCCCTCTGCCCCAGTCAGTGCCTCAAACAGTCCTTCCAGGTGAGGCAACACTTCACCTGCTAATCTGCTGTGATTGTCTATTGTGTCCAGTGCTCCTGATGTGGCATCCTCTACATTGGTGAGACCTGTCATAAATTGGGGGACCACTTCGTTGAGCACTTCCACACCATCTGCCACAAGTGGGACTTCCCAGTGGTCAAACATTTTAATTCTCATTCAGATGTGTTGGTCCATGACCTCCTCGTGTCAAAATGAGGCCACCCTCAGGGTGGAGGAGCAACACCATATTCGGTCTACGTAGCCTCTAACTTGATGGAATGATTATAGATTTCTCCTTCCAATAAACAAACACCACTTCTTCCCCCCCACCCCACCTCTTCTATTCCCCACTCTGATCTTTCACTTCTTCTCACCATTACTTTCCCTTGGGTCCCGTCCTCCTTCCCTTTCTCCTATGGCCTGCTCTCCTCTCCTATCAGAGTCTTTCTTCTCCAGCCTTGACCTTCCCCACCCACCTGGGTACAACTATCACATTCCAGCTAGTTTCCTTCCCCTCCCTCCTACCTTTCGATTCTGGCATCTTTCTTCTCAGTCCTGAAGAAGGGTCTCAGCCCAAAATGTTGACTGATTATTCTTTTCCATAAATGGGGGGGGGTTTGTTTTGCTTTGGAGTTCCAGCATCTGCAGGCTTTCTCGTGTTGATGAAATACTACTGGAAAATTGCTTTCGATTCTGGTTACACTTGATAGTAAGAATGTGAAGGCTTTAGAACAAAAGATTAATGAGAATGATTCCCAGGCAGCAGTATGACAGGAGTAGATTAGAAAGGCTGGGACAGTCTTATTTTTTAAAGAAGAAAAGGCAGAGGACCACTTGGGCATAGAATGTTGCAGAGATTCTAAAGAAGAACTTAAATTGTTTTGATTCATCATACATCTACCAGTAATACTGAGAAACTACTTCATGATAGGTGATTACAGCAGCCACATTGTGCAGTTCAGTCCTACAAAAAGAAGTCACTCTTTTCAGATGTTAAAAATGAAAATGGGAGATGGTGGAAATGCACTTATGAACTTGACAGTCCTATTTGTGCAATGCCAGCATTTCCTGATGCTTTAGATTTGCAAAAACATTTACTATTCTCTATTGCCGAATCTGTTAACAAACAACAGCTGGTAGTTAAGCAATGCCTTGATTTTAAAATTCTCACCCCTCACCCCAATTTCAAGTTCATCCATACACTGAATTCATTCTCACAATAATAAAGCCCAGCCAAAAAAAACACCACAGGATACTTGCTGTCCTCCAATTATCTTAGTTTGCTCAACAACAAATATAACTACAGTGTCATGTTGACAGCTTTCTCTTCAACTAACATCTCCATCTCTTTTGTCCTTTCAGATATTCCTTAGAACATACCACTTTGATCAAACTTTTGGTCATCTGCCCTTATATTTTCTGTGTGATTTAGTCTAATTTGAATAATGCTCTTATAAAATGTCTATATCATATCTATATATGAAGGCTTTGTTGCCTTCAATATTCTATACTTAAGGCAACAACGAAATGTAACTTCTATATTGTTTTGAATTGTTTTTGCTTCATTAAGTTGCATGAGAGCTATTGGGGTGGGTACAGGAAAGAAGAGAAAATCAGCTTAATGCTCTCTCCCATTAATTTCCACTAAAACCCTGAATAATGGCAGACAATTTATAAAGTTACACAAGAGTGTGCAGTTGAGATTACAAGGGCATTGCCATGATTAGAAACTAGTTATGAGAAAAGATTAAGGTTTTTTTTTATCTTTGTAACAGAAGCCAAAGGAAGACTTGATGGAAGTGACTAAAATTTACAAGGTTACATTAAAATAAGAGAAGGACTTTTTCATCACTTTCCTCATTCTAATGAAGGTTGCTGACCCAAAATATTGACTGTGTTTCTCTCTAGAAGCTGTCTGACACACTGAGTACTTCTGGCATTTTCTGTCCTTTGATTTCTAGCATCTGCAGATTTTTTCCTTCATGCACATTTTGTGACTGAGACATAAATTTCCCTTGTATACTCTTCCATTTCTAATCCCCAGATAAGCAAACTTAAAACAATATTTGCTTTGATAAAACACTACTTTTGCAGGGTTAGTATTTTTTTGAAAGAATCAACAATTTTACTTACAAGGAATCAGCACTTTGTCGTAAAATATGTTCAAAAGCATTGTGTAAATACATAACAACCATGGAAAACAAATTAAATGTTATTCATTGTGAAACTGTATATCTTAAACTCATATTTCTAAGCCAAGAGAGACTATTTGAAATAACCTATGATTGCCCAAAAAAGAATTCCACATGGAATGACACAATACAACCTTTAATGCTACTCCACCTCCACTTACATTTTAGTAAAAATTGGGAAGTGATCTAAATCATAAAGGTTGGAATCACAATAAAATTTGCACATAATGGTGCTTCCAAATATGGCGTAATGTCAGAGCAAGAGGTATTAGGTCAGATGACCAAAAGTTTGATTAAAGAGGTACGTTTTAAATGACTTTCTTAAAATATATTCCAGAGGCCAGGGACTTGGTATTTGAAGACACAGAAGTTAATGTTTGAATAATTAAAACTGAAGAAAAAATTAAAGGAGCACAAATCTCAGTTCACAGGGAGCTCGGCCAAAAGGGAACTACTACATTTGTAACTTGCTTTAAATATATTTAGTTTAAGCTCTGGATGCAGGGTTTACTGGAAATACTCACACAACTTGGGATGCAGGCAGGATACCAATTTGAACATTATAGTTCTTCTGGTGAAGCTCTACAATATTGTGGTGTAGAAAGTTCCAGGATTTGCACCAACAAAGGAGAAATGACAATAGATTTCCAAGTAACAGCTAGCAACAGTCTTTTCCCCAATATTCATCTGGGGTCAGGGCTCCCAAACTGGGGTCCAAAGATCCCTTGCTTAATGGCATTGATCCATGGCATAAAAAGATTGGGAACCCCTACCCAAAGTGAGGTCCAAGATCAGGGGCGTAGGCAGCGATATCAGCTGAGAGAGAAAATATTTAGAAGGGTTGTAAGTTGCAACCCCACAAAAGTGTAACTTTTTCCACACAGAGGGTGGTTATGTGGAACAAATATCCAAAAAAATATTAATATTTAAAGTAATGTGGACAGGTGCATTAAGGAACAAGGTTGAGGGATATGGGTTGAATGTAGGAAGTTGAAACTAGTTGGATGAGCACCATTGTCATCATGGACCACTTGGCCAAAAATGTGTATGCATGCTATAATTGCTCTAGGACTCAAAGTCACGATACTGTGCTAACTGGAAGAAAATATGCAGGTAATATGCAGGCAAGAGACTGCAGATGCAAAAACAGATCAGTGGATTGAGGAGCATCTGTGGAAGCAAAGGAATATTCAATGGTTCAAGTCCTGACCCTATAGGTCATGAACTGAAACATCGAGCATCCCTTTGCCTCTACAGATGTTGCCTGACTCCCTGAGTTCCTTCATTTTGAAACAGGTAGTAGTGTATTCTCTTGTCCTTTCTGATGATAGAAATTGCAGGTATAGAAGGTGCTGTCAGAGTAATTTTGGAGACTCCAATGCAACAGCATATAACATATCATTGAGCAAAGGTGGCAGAGGGAATGAATATTCAAACTGATAGATGGAGTGCCAATCAAGTGGACTGATTTGTTGTTGCACTCCTACAAGCAAGTACAGAGTGTTCCATCATGCTCCTGATCCATGCCTTATAGATCGTGGAGTGAAATGGCAAGTCATTCGCCACAGGATGCCCATCCTCTGATCTGCCATATTATTTATGCGGCTGACTTATTGAGTTGAGTTCCTGACAAATGTTGACCTGAAGTTCATGACAATGAGGAATTCTGAGATGGCACTGGCAATGAATGCTAAATGTAGATGGCTAGAATCTTTCACGATTGCTCACCTAGAACTTTGACTGCACAAATGTTCCCATCACTTATCAGCTCATGTCTGAATGCAGGCCAGGATCTCTTGCATACTATCATGAAGATCCTATGAGGCATTCCATCACTACCTAAAAGGGAAGAAGCTCAACTGGCTTGACCTTTGTCATTGCTCTCAGAAATTTTGCAGTGAAGTCCAAAATGCTAGACCCCCAAAAACCACAACCTACTTCCTTTGGACATAAAACATCCTCATAGTTAGAATCGTTTTAGCACAATTAAAAGTGACCTGTCCCATTCAATAAGATCACAATATGCACTTGACTTCAATTTTACCTACACTCCCTATGTCACACTCAAGTCAAATACCACCTCAATGCCAAGTGGAGTCACCAGAACGCCAGTTTTGGAATTTAGTTGTTCAATCAAATGTAGGCCAAAGTCGCAATGAGCTCCAAAGATGTGTGAAATTGTGAATACCAAACAGGTCATCAGTGAGCAGGTTATGCCCCTTGATATCACTGTTGATCCCTTCAAGCGCTTTCCTCATAATTGTGTGATGACAGAATGATCTGACAGTAATAGGATATGTCCTGTTTTTTTGCGTAGAGGACAAATTTGAACAATTTGTCCATTGCTTAACCAGAAGCCAATCATGTTCAGGGATGACAGATGTACAGAGTTTGTTGCAAGTTAGAACCTGGACAGTCAATCTCAAACATACAGTGGACATATAGATGCCAGCCATGAATTTGTTAGAATAACCATACTCAGTGCACAGAAATCTCTTGGTATCACTACATGATCCAAATTATGTACCTTATATAAGAGACTTTGAAATTGTAATCTGGATCTACAAAGAAAAAACATTGCAAATTATGGATGCCAAAAGCCCTGAAGGTGCATGTAATTCAACCACTGATATGTAGAACAATAAGTAGTACGCCAAGCACATAAACTCTTAGTACAATATAATCCTTCCATTTCACGTGTCTGTCTATCAAAATTACATCAATTCTATACTGATTGTATTAGCAATTATCCATTTGAGATCCCTCAGTGGTTATACAATATGGTTTTCAGAACTGTAAGTAAGTTCAATAATCTTCACTCTGTAAACCTCATCCTCTCCTGACTGTTGTCCTCTGATCCTTGATGGAAACATTTATGGAAGTAGTCACCGACCTGAAACATTAACCCTGCTTCTGTCTCTACACAGATGCTGCCTGGCCCGGTGAGTACTTCTAGCAAGCCTTAATTATGTCTAACTCGCAGCAGTTAAGAGTATGTTGCAAAAATAAAAATGAATCCTCCAAAGATTAAGTGAAAAAATTAGCCACAATTACAATTTATTAGAGAACTCGCCACTTTATCATTATACTTTTCTTCTTCATAGATAATATCAGCAATGGGCAATCAGCCTAGTACATGTGATTTTTAAGAGTAGAGAATTAAAGCATAATATATACCATTTTATAGTATATAATGTGCTACAATATAGGACAGCATGGTAGCGTAGTGGTTAGTGTAACGCTTTACAGTACAGGTTCAGTTCCCATTGCTGCCTGTAAGAAGTTTGTACACTCATTGGAGCGTAGAAGGTTGAGGGGAGATTTGATCGAGGTATTTAAAATTTTGAGAGGGATAGATAGAGTTGACATGAATAGGCTGTTTCCATTGAGAGTAGGGGAGATTCAAACGAGAGGACATGATTTGAGAGTTAGGGGGCAAAAGTTTAAGGGAAACACGAGGGGGTATTTCTTTACTCAGAGAGTGATAGCTGTGTGGAATGAGCTTCCTGTAGAAGTAGTAGAGGCCAGTTCAGTTGTGTCATTTAAGGTAAAATTGGATAGGTATATGGACAGGAAAGGAGTGGAGGGTTATGGGCTGAGTGCAGGTAGGTGGGACTAGGTGAGATTAAGAGTTCGGCACGGACTAGGAGGGCCGGAATGGCCTGTTTCCGTGCTGTGATTGTTATATGGTATGTTCTCCCCATGACTGCGTGGGTTTCCTCTGGGTGCTCCGGTTTCCTCCCACAACCCAAAGATGTTGGTAGATTAATTGGACATTATAAATTGTCCCATGATTAGTAAAGCATAAAGTAGTAAAGTTCCTCCCGTGATTATACTAGCGTTAAATTGGTGGGTTGCTGTGCAGCGTGGCCAGAAGGGCCAAAAGGGCCTAATCCATGCTGTATCTCAACAATATACGAGCTACCACAGTATCAAATATAATGCATGATTAGGAAAATGAATTTACCAGCAGTAAAGCCTTTACAAGAACATTTTGTTAAATGTCATTGCTGAACTTCAGCTAAATTTACCTGATATCCACAAATGGCTAAAATATTGATCACAAATCATCAAATGTTCCAATTTACATTACTAGACAGTATGCAAGAAACATCAGTGTTATTTTCTGGCATTTGAAAATTAACTACATTAAATCTTTATGCCAAGCCCAAAACAAAGTTCTACGTGAAAGCGGGGTAAATTATTCAATTTCTCCACTGCATTTGTGGGACTGACCAGAATTACTCTGCCCTCATTCACAGCACAAGTGCTGAAACCCTAGGCAAATCCACTTCTTGTTACAGATAATAGGTGGATATTGCTTTCACAACTGCACTTTTTACTGCAACATAGATCATATCAAATATTGTGAGGCAAGCTGGCAAAAAAAAGAATCTGCTTTAAATTATTCCCTTAGCATCTGTGATTCAGAAGATCAACCAGTTTAAATTCTCTGCCAAAAAGAGACAGCAATCATTTCAAACTCTAACTTGCATTTTTATCCTTCCAAAATCTAGAAACGTAATGAAAGCAACATAATAGCCTTCTTCTGATTCGTTAGACCAAACTCAAAGCGGGTAATAATATCAGAAGTATTACATATGTAAATATAAAGAACACAGGATAATACAGAAATATGGTTCCGCCCTTTAATTTCTGCTAAACATATTTATCATAGAATTAATACAACTGGGCTTATTTATTTTAATAAACCCCTATCATTACGCAAATAAATTTAAATATAAATTTCATCCTTCACATCAAGTAAATATGATGTTGGAGAAGCCCGAGAGACAGCATGGTCAAGGAACTCACACGGTCCACAAAATGCCTCCTTCCACCCACTCGATTTATTTTTGCCAACCAGTATTTTTTTTCGCTATGTCCAAAGGCGAAAAGAAATCAATGTCTTTCTCTTTAAACTACCACAAGAGTTGGGCTTGAGGTCTATCCGCCAATCAATGACTTTCAGTGGAACAGAACTGCAGATTACAAAGATAAAATGAACCCGAGAACATTTCTCTCAGCCCCCAGGTTACATTATGAGGTCTCTTACAAAAGGGTTAAAAGTTGAACAGGAATCATTTAACTTTTCAAGGAGAGATGTAGTTGGCGAGCAATTTACGGCCAGGCTGGAAACTTTCTATCCGATAGGATTTTGTTTTACATCGCTCAGGAAAAGAAAGCAGATCTTGAAGATAAGAGTTTTTTTTTGCAGAGTTTCAGCTGGATGTTACAATTTACACGAAACTGCCCGCGTAGACAAGCCGTGCAATAGGGGATCGGGGGCGGCTGGGCTGAGACAGCCGCTCCGCCGCTCGCTCACCCTCACACTCGACTCAAACTTATCGCCCCCCTCCCAAATCAAACGTCTAACTGTCACTTTCACCAAGACCCACAGCGGTGGGAACAACAGAGTCTGGTCTTACCTGTCGGCTGCGGCACCGGATGGAAGAGATTTAAGGTTAAATACCTATACCGTTCTCCCTGCTGGATCTTCCCGCGGCCGGGCGCATTTCCTTCACTGCGCTGCCGCGACTGAAAACACAGTCGGAGCGCGCGCGCGCGCGCGCATCCGCGTCCGCGAGGCGTGGATCCGAGCGGGGCGATTGGCCGCGCCGGCTCGCGCATATTTCCCTCCCCGTCCTCGCGCGCAACTGGTTTGAGAATGAGTGAGGGGGGGGGGGGGGCGCGATAAAATGAGGCTGCCGAAGCCGCAGCTCGGAACGGACGTTCCCTGAGGAGAAAATGGGGGTGAATAGGATGGGACAGACGGGATGAAGAGACAATACAACACAGCAATAAAATAAAGGGGAGGAGATATGGAAAGAAGGGCAGTGTAATGAAGCAATAGAATGGAGTGGATATTAAAAGAAGGGAATTGTAGAAAGGGGGGATAGAATGGAGGATAGAAAGAAGGTCAATATAATTTAAAAGGATATAATGGAGGGAGGATAGAGAGAAATGGAATGTAAAAGGGACAATAGAATGGAGGGGACACAGAAGGGCAATAGAACAAAGTAATAAAACAGGAGATCTAGAGGGGAATTGCAACGAAATAAAGGGGATTGAATAGGGGCATAGAAAGAAAGGCAAATGTCATGGGTAATAGAATGAAGTAATAAAAGAAAGGAGGCTGAATATAAGGGTACATGAGGAATGGAGGAGACAGAAGAACGGGGTCAATGGAGTAGACAAATAAAATAGAGGATATATGAAAGGTGAGTAATATAATAAAGATACAATAGAATGGGGCAATAGAAAGTAGGAGCAATAAAAAGAGGGGAGAAAAACACAAGAGCAATAGAATGACAATGGAATGAAAGGTAAATAATAGGTATGTGGAAATAAGGAAGCAACCAAATAACATAGCAATGGGGTAATAAGAAAGGGTAAAGAGAATAGGGAGATAATATATTGAAGGAGTAATAGAAATAAAGGGCTAAAGAATAGAAAAGAAATAATGGAACAAACAGTGAAGTGAGGCAGTAATAGGATGGACCAATAATTGGGGAAATAGTTGAATGGAAGGGTAGAAAGATTAAGGCACTAGAAAGAAAGGGGGTAATAGACTGGCATGCAAGAGAATAGAAGAAAAAGTAAAATGAGAGCAATAAAATAGGATAGCACATTTCAAATCATTTAGTATAATCAGATCCAGATTTTTTTTTATTAGGAACATTTATGATGGATTAGACAGGACACCAGGGTTGAATTCTCTGATGCTCAATGAGGCAACATTCACTTCTGTATTGGACAGCAGCTGAGAAGTCTCTGATTTGAACTCTAATTAGAAGGTAAGAACAGTGCCATCTAATTCATAATTAAGAAGAATATTTACTTATTTTCAGAATATATTACTTCATTCTAACCACCTCCATCACCATCAACCCACATATCACAAAACCTACCTGGCTGGCCAAGATCCTTATATCGATGGAAATATATATAGGAAATATATATAGGAAGCATGGCAATGCAGAAGAAATTGCCCAACTTACTATGCACATCAGGATCTCTCCAGGAAGCCGGTTTGCAATGAATACAGTATAGCTTCAGCGTGATTAACATCCAGTTTCCAGTGCCAAGTTTGTAAAAATAGATGTGTTTTTCATTGTATTCAACCTTTCCCATTGGAATTATTGACATGCTTTTGAGAGAAAAAAGAAAACCCACTGAAAGTAAATACAATTTTCTCTTGATATATAAGCTGTTCAATATTTTCACAGGCTCAAAAATAATAAAATAAGTGAATTGCACTCATACTCTTTGCTGCAATTTAGTTAACCCTAACTACATTGAAGGAGATGATTATTGGCTCCCAGAATAATAAATATCAAAACACAGGTGCACAAGACACTGGAATTTGATACAAAAAAAATGCAGGAAGTGTTCAGTGTGTCAAGCAGCATCTGTGGAGGCAAAGGCGTGGTCAACATTTTGGGAGGAGACTCTGCAATAGGAATATTCAAGCACCATCACCACAGCTACCAAGAATGTAGATGCTGATTTTGTTCAGGCAAATTAGAGTCATATGTTGGGGTAGAGGGAGCAGTTTGAAGGAAGTAAAACCAAATTGGGATACTTATAAGGGAATGTACAAGCATTAACCTTTAACTGGTGAACAGCTTTCTAAGATTTATTATACAAATATTGGCAGGTAGAGAAATAAAAAGCTGATAATTTGTGAAACCATGGCTCAAAAATGCTTTCAGGACTGCAATGGAAGAAAAATATAACTAAATATTTTCTTGATAATAACAGCTAAACTATTCATCAAAATCCAGGAGAACTATATTCAATGCATTGGATGGAATGTGAAGAATTTTTGCATAGAGTGGTTATGATTTAGAATTCTGCCTGCAGATGTAAACACAAGAGATTCTGCAGATGCTGGTAATTCAGAGTAATGCACAAAATGAGGAGCTGAGCAGGACAGGCAGCAATAAAGGAGGAAAATTAACAGTCAATGTTTCAGGCTGAGACCCTTCCAGGACTGGAAAAGAAGGGGGAAGAAGCCTGAATAAGAAGGTGGGGGAAGGGGAAGGAGTACATGATAGCAGGTGATAGATGAAACTGGCTGAAGGGATAGTTAGATGGATGGGGAGGGGTTGCTGAAAAGCTAGGAGGTGATCGATGGAAAAGATAAAGGGCTGAAGAAGAAGGAATCTGATGGAAAAGGAGAGTAGACCATTGGAGAAAGGGAAAAAGGAGGGACAAGAGAGGGAGGTAATAGGCAGGTGAGAAGGGAGGCCATGAGGGGAGCCAAAATTGGGAGTAGAAAATGAGAGAAGGGTAGGGGGTGGGCCTCATTGTTGCAGTAGAGGAGACCATGGACCAAATTGTCAAAATGGAATATGTAACTGTGTTGGAACAGGTCTTTCAAAAGGGAAATGGATAAACATTTAAGTAGAAGTAAGTTGTAAGGTAGGAGAGAAAGAGCAGGAAAACAAGACTGGATAGATTTCACAAGAAACCTATATGGATTAGTGAGCTATATATCCTCCTTCTCTACCATATAGATTCCATGCATCATACATATTATTTAGAAGGAAGAAAAGACCATTGATGAAGTTCCTGCTAGCAAAATATGTCAGATATATTAATCCATCAACTCTGCCATGGACAGTCCCAAGACCGGTTGTGAAAGAAGGAGGATTAGGCATGGGGCTAGCAACCCCATCCCATAAAAACCCAGTTCTACAGAATCACCAACAGAAGCTTCAAAGACATCAACCTTGGGAGAGGAAGGATACACAAAGAAGATGGGCTAATCTTGGAGGTAACTTGAGAGAGTGGCCCAGGACTTTGGCAAGCTACCATCTGTGGCCTTTGTCCCATTAGGGGTGATGAGCTTAAGAAAGTAACAAGATCAGCAATTGCTGATCTTAGGTTGTACAGCCTGTGCAAATGTTCAAGCATCAAAGCGATGCAAAAAAACTCGCCTAATGACTACCTTAGACTACAAAAGACAAATGTAAATTGTGTTGATGTTACTTTTAGTTCTAATATAATATACTCTTTCAAATCTAATAACTCACCTTACAAATAATAGTTGTTAAATGTAAGAAAAGAGAACTAAAATTTCAAGTAACGTTTTCATAACAATGGGCATTGGTGACAATGTTACAGTATTTATGTTGTCCACCTGAGCAGAATTTCTTACAAATCACCTTAATGGTTCAATTGCAAATAACTGTTACATATCAAATATCTATGTCAACTGGCTAATATGATCACAACTATATCAGTATCATCTTGCAATGGGAAAAGATTCTTCCTGATAGCTAGTCAGTAGTTGGATGCCGCAGTAGCATAGTGGTTAACACAACATTATTACAGCTCAGGATGTTGCGGATTTTGGAATTCAATTCTGGTGCAGTTCTTTAAGGAGTCTCTGTACATCCTCCCCATGGAATGCATGGGATTTCTCTGAGTCCTCAGGTTTCAGAAAAGTTAATTGGTCTTTGTAAATTATCTCATTGTTAGCTAGGGTTGTGGGGGTTTCGAGGCAATATGGCTCGAAGGGCCAAAAGGACCTACTCTGCACTGTATTTGTGGATGGGGGGATGGGGGAAAGGCCAAATCATCTCCTATCCTCATGATAATTTCCACACTTGTACAGCCTACCAACATGATGATTTCTGTAAAGAAGAAAAGACATAGGCAAGAAAATGAAATTATCCAAACTAACATGGGTCAGTGCTTTCAGAAACTAAGGAGGAATAAAATTGGTAAAATAAATGTTATTTCAAAAATTACCATGCTGCTTTTTATACCATATCAAGGCAAAACTTCATATGTTTCTCTCTGCAGAATTTAATTTAGCTCATTCAGCTCTTTGAGTCTATTCTGCCATTCCATCACGGATGGTTTATTAACCCTCTCAATTCTTTTCTCCTGCTTTCCCCCCGTAACTTTTGACATGATTACTAATCAAGAAATCTATCAATCGCCACTTTAAGTATACCCAATGACTTGGCCTCCACAGCCAACTGTGGCAATGAATTTAACAGATTCACCACCCTCTGGATAAAGGAACTCCTCCTCACCTCTGTTCTAAAGGGGTGTCCTTCTATTCTATGGCTCCATCAGCACAGGTGCACCCCAAGGCTGTGTGCTTAGCCCCCTTCTCTACTCATTTTATGTTTATGACTGCATCTAAGCATTGCTGCAATGCCATATTCAAGTTTGCAGATAAGGCCAAATCAAAGGTGGTGATGAATCTGCACATAGGAGGGAGACTGAAAATCTGGCTGAGTGGTGCCACAGCAACAACCTCTTATTCAATGTCAGCAAGACCAAGGAGCTGATTATTAACTTCAGGAGAAGGAAACCAGAGATTCATGAGCCAGTCCTTATCAAAAGTTGGAGTGGACAGGGTCAGCAACTTTTAAATTCCTTGGAGTTATAATTTCGGAGGAACTGTCCTGGGCCCAGCACGTAAGTGCAATTACGAAGAAAGCACAACAGTGCCTCTACTTCCTTAAGAATTTGCAAATATTCGATACGGCACCTAAAACATTGACAGACTTCTATAGATGTGTAGTAGAGAGCATATTGACAGGTTGCATCACAGCCTGGTATGGAAATACCAATGCCCTTGTATGGAAAATCCTACAAAAAGTAGTGGATATGGCCCAGTCCATCACAGATAAAACCCTCCCCTCCACTAAGCACATCTGCATGAAGCATTGTCATAGGAAAGCAGCATCCATCATCCTGAACACCCATCACACAGCAGCACACACAAAATGCTGGTGGAACACAGCAGGCAAGGCAGGATCTATAGGAAGCAGCACTTCTCCCTATAGATGCTGCCTGGCCTGCTGCGTTCCACCAGCACTTTGTGTGTGCTGCTTGAATTTCCAGCATCTGCAGATTTCCTCGTGTGTACCCACCACCCAGGTCATGTTCTCCTCTCAATGCTGCCATCAGAAAGAAGGTAGAGGAGCCTCAGGACTCACACCACCACTAATCAAAAGAAAATCACAGGAATCAGGATATTTGTTTACTTAGTTTTTCTTTATTCTCTTTTTTTAGAGAGGAGCTTAGGTGGTTGGACTTGTTCATTTAATGATGTATGCATTCATGTACTTCTTACTTATAACCCATAATGGATTATGTAAACAAACAAAGAATGCTTAATCAAATAATTTATTTACAATATTACTCAAATATTACTGAAATATTAAATACACTATATTCCTCCCTACTTAGTTATAAACTTTTAACTTTAAAAAACAGGAGAAAATCTGCAGATGCTGGAAATAAAGCAACACACACAAAGTGCTGGAGGAACTCAGCAGGTCAGGCAGCATCTATGGAAAAGAGTACAGTCAACATTTCAGGTTGAGACCTTTCAACAGGAATGCATCTCAAACATTCAAAGATTCAAGATTCAAAGTGCATTAATTACTGAAGTATGAATGGTGAATGGATCTCCAATCAAATTGTAGTTGTCTCAGCCAATCACAGTCCCACAATGCTGGCCCTCCTTGTTTTACCATAAACAAGCACATTGTGGACTGCTGGTTCCTGAATTTCAATGTAACAAATGTAATTTCCACAGGAATGAAATTTCCCCAGTACAAGTTCTCAGTTGGATATTTGCAAGGTTCAATTCAGTATCTTCAAAATGCCATTCAAACTTTTAACTGAAACTGCTGAGCTGGTGTCTAATTCCATTTCAATTAATTTGCCATTTACTTCTGGTGTAAGCCATATTGCTTGTCTCTTGTTAGTTTTCACTTGAAACCCAAGGCTACCCAGCACTATCACTCTCATTATCAGATTTTTCATCAACAGCATGCAGATTAGTGCTGTTTTTGAAACTGCAACTTTTATCTTTTTCTCTTTCCTGTGCAGTCCATTTATTTTTGTCTGCCCAACGTGCTCTTTGTTTGTGTCCTACTTTATTGCATTTTCTGCAAGTTTCACCTTTAAACTTACATTGGTCTGAAGTACATGAGCCCCTGCCACAATAGTAACACAATTTGTTCAGCCTGAAAGGTTTCTGTCTAGACATTGTAAATTTGTTCACAGTCACTTTCATTCCTGACTTCAGCTCAATTGCACCTCTGGCTGTTGTTTCCATTGATACAGTGATTTCAACTGCTCTTTTAAATGTGAGTGGTTCTTCAGTTAAAATCCATTTTTGAATACTTTAATCTGAGGTGCTACAAACTAAATGATCTCACAGTGCATCATTAAGCCGATCACTGAACTGAACATGCTCAGACAATTTCTTCAATTCAGTCATGTAAGCTGAAATGGACTCCCCTTCCTTTTGATTCTGCTTACAAATCAAGAATCATTATAGTTGATTCTGCAATCAACAACAGTTTTGGTTCTGAATGTTCTTCCATTACATTCACAATATCAGCAAAGCTCATTTTGGTTGGAGCAGTAAACTTCTAAGTGAAAGGTATGCTTTTCCATCCATTGCACTCAGCAGCACTAGCACTAGTTTTTCATGTACTATTTCATCTCCTTCAAAGTACTGCTCAATTTGTTTAGTGTAGTCATCCATTTATCTGTTGTGCAAGGAACTTGTCCATCTTTCCAATGTAGCCAGCAATTTCTGCTTTCATTATTATTATTATTATCATCATCATCATCATTATCATCATAACCCGGTACTCACAGTTAATGAATCCATGGCTTGTTAACTTCATCCATCTTTTGCCTATTTTTAAAAGTCAACCGTCTGTCTCTCCTTCAGAAAAAGAACGTGCTGCACTTCAACAGGTAGGCAGTCATCTCAGGTTTGTTTTAAAACTTCCTCATCGTTACCATTATACTTTGTAACTCCAGATACAAATCAATAGAAAACCATAGGAGCCAGGATATTTGTCTACTGAGCTTTTCATTTCTCTTTTTTTAGTGAGGCACTCACAGGTGACGTGATCTATGCCATTTGCATACTTCTTACACATTACAGTTCAAGAGGGCAAGAATATAAAAGCAAGGATGTAACGTTGAGACTTTGAGACTTTATAAAGCACTGATGAGGCTTCACTTGGAGTACTGTGAGTAGTTTTGGGCACCTGTTAGAAAGGATGTGCTGAAACTGAAGAGGGTTCAAAGGAGGTTCATGAAAATTATTCCAGGATTAAATGGCTTGTACTATTAAGAATGTTTGATGGCTCTAGGCTTCTACTCACTGGAATTCAGAAGAATGAGGGGTGACCTAATTGAAACTTATTGATGGTGAAAGGCCTTGATAGAGTGCATGTGGAGAGGATGTTTCCTATGGTGAGAGAGTCTAAGACCAGAGGACACAACCTCAGAATAGAGGGGCATCCTCTTAGTGTGGAGATGAGGAGAGTGGTGAATCTGTGGAATTTATTGCCACAGGCATCTGTGGAGGCCAAGTCATTATGTATATTAAGGCAGAGGTTGATAGATTCTTGATGGGTCAGGGCACAAAGGGATACAGGGAGAAGGCAGGATTGGTGCTGAAAGGAAAAATGAATCAGGCATGATGAAATGGTGGAGCAGGCTCAATGAAACAAATGGCCTAATTCTGCTCCTATATCTTACGGTCTTATAACCCATAATGAATTATGTAAACAAACAAAGAATGCTTAATCAAATAATATTTTTACAGTATTACACAAATATTAATAAAATATTAAATACACTACAATAACAACAGTTCCAGTGATCTTCAAGCAACACACACAAAATGCTGGTGGAACGCAGCAGGCCAGGCAGCATCTATAGGAAGAAGCACTGTCGACGTTTCGGGCCGAGACCCTTCGTCAGAACTAACTGAAATGAAAGATAGTAAGAGCTATGTTGCCTGGCCTGCTGCATTCCACCAGCATTTTGTGTGTGTTGCTTGAATTTCCAGCATCTGCAGATTTCCTCATGTTTCCAATGATGTTCAGCAGTTTGCCGAAGAGATATCATATGCATATCATTTACTGACATATTAGATATACATATACCATAAATAATTAACTCTTTGATGCACAATTTGTGTCTAATTTATGTCTATTGATAATGTACCTGAGGAACACTACAGAATTTTTCTCAATCTGGTCCCTTCAGGAATAACAACTCTTTGCTTTTTGTTACAATATTTGCCTAATTTCTACATGTCATATTAATATGAGTGTTACCGCTGGGTTCGTTTGTCAAAAGATCTTTTCAGAATGGCTGGTCTCAGTGTAATGCTAAAGCTACACAGCCACAACTTACATTAGTGAATTGCTTTTAACACAGTAGGGAGATACTTTGTACAAGTTTTATCACATTGACTTTGCCACCTGAGGGTCTGGTAGCATTGAGATTGTTATTGGTCTAACAGCAAGAAGTCTAGATAATTGATCTGGCGACACATGTTTGAATCCTTCAGTGTTAGCTGGGGAATTAAATAAAACTGTAATTTAAAAAGGCAGTATCACTAAGGACAATCACAAAGGCACTGGATTGGAATAAGAAACAGCTGGCCAATAGTATCCTAGAGAAAAGGGAATTTTCTCTCCTTTTATATTCCAGACCCAACAGCATGGCTGCCTGCAAACCACTCAATTTACAGATGAAGCAGGGATGGATAATAATTGCCAGCCAGAACTGATAATAGTGAGTTGATGAACAAGATTTTAGTTTTCAATCTCGATCTGTGCTGAGTTTCTGATCACAGAATAAAAAACTTTTATTTAAATACTGCTTTCTGAAAGTATTTTGTATCCAAGTAAATAAATATTTTAAATTGTCACTGTTTCAATGTAGGAAATTATAGCAGTAAGTGATAGGTTGTACATACCAAGTTCTCAGGAAGAGCAATGTGCTAAATACTAGAAAATCTGTTTTTAATTATATCAATTACAGGATAAGTTATTACTGGCCAGGACGCCAGGGAGAACCCTTCTCTTTCTTCAAAGCAGAATGATAATGCATCAGATAGCAATACTGCCTCATAACTCTGGGGACCTCAGTTTGATTCTGACCTTGAAAGGAGTCTGTGTGGAGATTGCATGTTGTCCCCATGACCATGAGATTCTATTGGGTGCTCCATTGGGGACCCTCATTTCTAAAGATTAACTACTGTAAATTAATTTGTAAGTAATTCTTGGTGTAAGGAAGTGGCAAGAGTAATCAAAAGGAAGTTAATGCATGAGGAAATATAAAGAACAGGATTATAAGAGAAAGAAAATTAAAGATTAGCTTTATTTCTCACATATACGTATATACCTTGGTGCCTAAGACTTGTGCATAATACTGTATTAATCTTATATATTGCACTGTACTGCTGCCACAAAAAGAAATTTCATGACATATGTAAGTGATGATAAACCTGATTCTGATACTGGTCTCTATTGTGGACTGACAGTGGGAAGGAGGCAGAGAGAGGGGAATCCTGAATGGGAAAAGGGGAAGGAGGGGGAAGCATTGGAGAGACATTCTAATACTGTAATAAACCAATTATTAGGAATCAAATGACCTTGTCTGCTGTCACAAGGCTGGATGTGTCTATATCTGCACCACCTCCCAACCCTAGCGCACCTTCTCTGCCACCTACCCCACACCCCTCCCGCAATGCTCTACCCTCACCATTCCCAACATCCTTCGCTCCCACTAGATTTCCAACTTACTAAACCTGACCCTAACCCGAACTATTTGTCTTTGGAATGTGGGAGAAAACCAGAGCACCTGGAGAAAACCTGTGTGATCATGGGAAGAATGTATAATCTCCTTTCAGATAGCAGTGCAAATTGAACCCTGATCACTGGCGCTGTAAAACAGTTATGCTAACCTTTGCATTATCAGGCCAACTCTATACTGTATGTACCTATGGGAAATAAGAGTAATTGAATAGCTCTGCTGAGAGCTTGTGAAACTTGATGGGTGGAATGGCCACCACCAGTATAGTAATAAGTAAAACGTTGACAGGGAACTTTTAATATCCATCTGAGAACTTCAGCAAGTACCTTAGCTGCAAGATTAAGCCTCCAGCAGTGTGGCAATCCCTCAATGCAACACGGTATTGGCAGCATAAATTTAGATAATGTTTCAAGTCTCTAAAAAAGGCTTTAAATATTCAACCTTGCATCTCAGAGGTAAGAATGCTGTCAACTGGGCCATGAGTGACACAATGAGCACTATCATTATTGAACTTAGTATTGAAGAGGAAAAAATAAAAAGTAGCTAATGCGTCTGCTTTATTACTTATGAAAAGTCAAATTTGCAGAATTTTTCATAGAGAATATGTGAGCTGGTCCTGTTCAGCCAATATACTGTTTATAATCATTGAGAAAGTGGACAAAATACGTGATTAAATTGGACCCTGATACACTGTGGTTGTATAGCCTAATATCACTTTCTGCCTCATCTCACATTTGAAATATGTGCACTTGTATAAGATATGGGGCAATCAATATCCATAAATCATTTTTCCAGCAATGATTTACCATCGATCTTCAAAAAGATGATGAAAATGAGTCCATCTCAAAAATCCACCAGTTAAATAGATCAGTACCTACAATATTCCCATGTGGGAGAAGCTGATTTTTAACTGCATAAATCAGTTACTACAGTACAGTATCATTTTTAGTTTATAGCATGTCTGAAATGTTTACTAAAAAAGAGAATGTGCCTTTATAGAGCACTTTTAACAACCTCATGGCATTCCCATCTCTCACAGCTAATTAATTACATTTGAAGGGTGATCAATGCTATATTAAAGGGATGGGTTTTAGCCAGTTTCTGCACATTCAATTTCAAGCAAGCAACTGGACATGACCAGAGAATGAAAAAGTATCCAAGGCATCTCAGTATAGAAGGTTACATATACAGGCTATATCCCTATATACATTCAAGCTCCCATAATATGCATATATTTCATTCCTACAAATGGCAGAACTAGTTCTCCCTTTCTGTCTCTCTCACTCCTCCATTTAGTAATTGTTACTTTCAATCAGTCTTGTGTGTTGATATCATTTATTACAACACTGGAGGTAAGGGTACCACATCGAGTTTTTTTGTGTGTTTTCTGACTTACAAACAAAATTGACCAATTTTTGACTGTAAAAAAAAAGGTGTAAGAAAGGAAAGCATTCATTACCTGGGTACAGCCTTGATCTTTAAGAAATCAGCCACTTAAAGGAAGGAATAATATAATTCAAGAGTTTCTGGTATTAATTGTCATAAGGAATTTTATGGTTTGAGGAGTGAATTATTATTGAACAATAGCTGACAATATAATTTAATATAGCTTCCATCAGAGTATGGGTATCGATTTTAACCAATGTTTCGAAGACAAACTCTGCCATCTTCATCACCATTCTTTCAACCTATGTTTCATGACAAACTCTGCCAATTGAAGAAACATTTATATTCTTCTAAGTCATGATGGTGTGTGACTTTGACCAGAACTTCCAGGTAGTAGAAGTCACAAATTTGGTAAATGTAGTCCGAATGTGGTGGCAGAATCCAGGCCCAGAGTGTATTGATGTGACAGGGCCTGGGCCTTAGAGCAAGGAGCGACCCAATATTTGAAAAATTTAAACGCAAGACTGGATGGATTGAAAAAGCAGGGTGTCAGGACCAGAGATGAGGACTGGGCTAGTTCTGCTCACTGCTCTGCAATATTTACTCTGCTCTAGGCTGAGGCTGAGGCTGCGGGCCTGCTCCAGTTGCTCCGGGCTTCATATTTGTGAGCTCTGTGACACTTTGTCCTGCTGTATGATGAACTAAAGCCGAGGCTGTGGACCTGCTCTTGCTGTTCCAGACATCGTGTCTATGACTCACTTTTGTTCTGAATGCTGTTGTTTGCTTTTATTTGTGGTTTTTCTCTCTCTCTCTCTGCACACTGGGTGTTGGTTGGTCTATTTATGGATTCATTAGCGTTTTTTGTTTTGTGGTTGTCTGTAAAGAGATGAATCTCAAAATTGTGTAATATATACATACTTAAGTAATAAATGTACTTTGAACTTTGAATATTCACAGCAAGATGTAATAGTGCCACTTGTAATTGGTACTCATTTGGTGTAATAACAGGTAAAAGAAAGATGCTGAATCACGTACCCTGGGTCTATTCTAGAAAACTAATATTCTCCTTAAACAGTACTGTGCAAGTCTTACGCACATATTTATAGCTAAGGTACCTAAGGCTTTTGCATAGCCCTCTATTTGTCAACATGGAGTGGAGAGCGAGCAAGTTTGTAAATCTGGTAGAAGCAAAGGATGTTGGGGATGGCGAGGGTGGAGTGCCGCGGAAGGGATATAGGACAGTTGGCAGAGAAGGAGTGCTGAGGCAGTGGGTGGCACACTGCAGACACACACAACCCTGAGACATCAGGCATAGGTACTTGATTCCAAACAATTTGTTTATTGATCATTACAGAATGCCTCTCTGGTGCTTGCCACTTCCTCCCCTCACCCTTTCCCTTTTCTCAACCACGATTCCCCTCTCCCTACCTCCTTCCTACTTACAGTCCACATTAGAGACCCATATCAGAATCCGGTTTATCATCACTCACTTATGTCATGAATTTTTTTTTGTGGCAGCAGTACTGTGCAATGCATAGAATTACTACAGTACTGTGCAAAAGGTTTGGGCATCCTAGCTCTATCTATATATATATATGTGCCTAAGACTTTTGCACAGTACTGTACATCAGTCTTAAGTTTAATTAATGTAGTTAAGCTAACAGATATCAGCAATTATAATGGCCAGGATGGTCCAGGATACAACCAATATCTTTCCATATAGTATTATTATCCCTGAATCAAACATCCATTGCAAACTGATCATTAAGTGATGCAAAATGAACAATCCATCAAAATGCACCCAGTAATGAGTCAACAATACCGTGTCAGGGAAAGGGGTGCAGTGAATTGGCCTGAGGGAACTCAAATCCAAAATGTACTGACTTGCTCAGTATGGTAAAAATGGTTTATATAAGAAAATAAATTACAAAGGTTTTGTATTTATGTAGCATCCTTCATATCCTCAGGATGGAATCATAATTTATCCCTCACAAAATGCTGTATTTTAATTGGGTGTCACAAACACTCCATTTTGTAATGCAACAATGAAATTCCTCTCAGCCTGAAATGTCGACTCTTTATTTCTTTCCACAGATGCTGCCTGACCCGCTGAGTTCTTCCAGGATTTTATGTGTGTTGCTCTGGATTTCCAGCATCTGCAGATTCTCTTGTGTTAATGAAATTTCCACTGCATTCCTACATTCAGTTCTGCTTTCTTGCTAAATATAAACCATACTGTTTGTGAAACCTAATGTTACAGCAAAAATGCTTTTGGTATTAACATGAAATACTTCAACATAACATAAATCTCTCCCTTTAATCAATCACAGAATTATTTCAGCATAAATGGACTAACTATGTAAAGCAATCTCTCATCCTTTTCCATACCCCTACAAATTTTTTCCTTTCAGTTACTGATTCAACCACCCACTGAAATCTACTGTTTAATCTGCTTCTGCTAAGAGGGCTTGTTGTGGTTTCAAGATTTGCATGCCTCAAAGACCCAGAGAACTATGTTGGCTGGAGTCAGGGCCTTGTGCTTTGGCTCTTGATAGGTTCACCCATGCCAAACAGGTGAAAGGTAGAGACAATACTAAGAGAGAATCACTGATTCTCCAAATTCAGGGGTTCGGCTCGGGACTAACAACTCTGTTACAGAGGGATGTTAATGAGCTGTGTAAGTGGGCTGTGGAATGGAGTTTAATTTGGTTAAGGGCAATGTGTTGCATTTTGGGAAAACAAAAGGACTTTCACAGTAAACAGTAGAGCCATGGGAGTGTTGTAGAACAAAGGAACATAGGGCATGGTTCCCTGCAAGAAGTGTCACGAGTAGACAGGGTGGTGAGTCAGAGTATTAAGTAGATAGATAGATAGATAGATACTTTATTCATCCCCATGGGGAAATTCAACTTTTTTCCAATGTCCCATACACTTGTTGTAGCAAAACTAATTACATACAATACTTAACTCAGTAAAAAAAATATGATATGCATCTAAATCACCATCTCAAAAAGCATTAATAATAGCTTTAAAAAGTTCTTAAGTCCTGGCGGTAGAATTGTAAAGCCTAATGGCATTGGGGAGTATTGACCTCTTCATCCTGTCTGAGGAGCATTGCATCGATAGTAACCTGTCGCTGAAACTGCTTCTCTGTCTCTGGATGGTGCTATGTAGAGGATGTTCAGAGTTATCCATAATTGACCGTAGCCTACTCAGCGCCCTTCGCTCAGCTACCAATGTTAAACTCTCCAGTACTTTGCCCACGACAGAGCCCGCCTTCCTTACCAGCTTATTAAGACGTGAGGCGTCCCTCTTCTTAATGCTTCCTCCCCAACACGCCACCACAAAGAAGAGAAAAAAAGTACAGAAGTTGGGATACTATGTTGCAGTTATACATGTCACTGGTGACTTTGCATTTGGAATACTATATTCAGTCTTAGTAACTCTGCTGTGAAAAAGGTCTCATGAAGCTCGAAAGAGTGCACAGGATATAGACCATGTGGAGGGCAAATGGCATTGTGGTTGTCACATATATCAAACAGCTTGTTCCCGTTCTGTTCGATATACTACCTAGCCTTGGACCGATTATAAAATATATATAATTTTCCATAGATTCTGTCTGTCCTGCTGTTCCTCCAACATTTTGTGTGTGTGTGTGTTGTCTTAATTTATATTCTTCCTACCAAATCCAACACGTCTCATTTTTCTGCATTAATCTGCATCCACCTATCCATCGACATGTTTGATCTATTACCTTTAAGTTTTACATCATTTGGAAATGTTGCCTCGCTCTTTATATTACCCTTGTGATAGTAACACAATATGAAAAAACAAAATCATTTTTGGGCCACCACTACACAAGTACACGAAGTTTATAAAGTAATTCAAAACACAAACACGATCTCCTGTCCGCCATTCTCACTGCAGTATACCATGCATCTTGGGAACGTAGTCTTTCAAAAACTTTCCCACCGTTCTTAAACTGAGCCAAAGAAGACTGTTTAACTACAACCCCCGATAGCCTTCGCGGTGAGCTGGTTAAAAGACATTATTGATAGTTCTACCGCCAACATCAAAGAATCCATCTGCTATTTCAAGTGCAAGTTTAATATTTAAAAGAATCACACACATGAAATTTTAAAATGATCAAAGTTTCAGTAAAATCTAATTTAACGCTGAATGAAATTTATTTCTGAAATTTCAGCGGGCTTGCGGTTGACAGTTGAAAGTAGTTCCGCCTTCCGTCCGCTCGTACGAAGTGACTTTGCAGTTGCGGTCTTGGTGAAGCGGCACTGAAGGGCTTCACGCCATTTTGTTCATTTGTGGAACCCCCCCTCTAAGGAGAAGAGTGCAGCCAATAGTTGGAGGGCGGGCGGCCGGCCCTCTCGCAGGTCAGTGTGAGCAGGGGAGTGGGTGCTTCCACAGTAATGTCCTGAGCTGTTTCTAAACTTTGTTTTTAAAAACAAACCTGACGTTCTTTCATCAGAGAGGGGCTGGGAAGGGAATCCCATTAATTGTCAAATTCAGTTTCTTCCAAATATATGATTTTAGCTTCAAAGTTATTTATTTTCCTTTTTGCTCTGATTTTGTATTTCTGCGTTTTATTACGCACTGTTCTGAAACCTTGTCCTTTTATACTTATGATTCTGACAGTCACTACGAGGCCAGCATTTATTGCCCATCCTTCAAGATGGAGGTGGTTTTGAGTTTTTTTCCCTGAACAGCTGTGGTCAATATGTTGAAGGTGCTTTCATGGCAATCTGGGGCTAGGAGTTTCAGGTTTAGATCAGAATTAATTGAAGACTAGCAAAATATATTTCTAAATCAGGATGCTGTGTTACTTGTAGGAGATCTGGTGTTCTTAATCACTGGTGTCTTGCAGCCTTTTTGATGGAGGAGGGCATTGACCTTTTCTATGGAAGTTGTTCAGTACACACCTGGTGATCATGGACTACTTGGCAACTTGATCAGATCAGATGATAGCTGATGTAGCAACAACAGCCTTAGTAATGCTTACTTGGCATTGGACTGCGAGAATAACTCAATGCAGTAGTGGCAAATCTTTCCAGTGTGGCTTTTGGTCCATTTGACAGAATGATCTCCCTCTTGCTTTCTGGCTTGCCTGTGCACTTCAGATTAATGAAAGTGCAGTTTAATAGAGTTTGGATCTGATTTTGATGTTGTTTGCCCTCTGTGATCTGCTCGTATGCCATGTTAGAAGTTGGCTCACTTAAGAGGGCATTTATCTGGATTTACACATAATGTATGCAACTGACTGGACAATATGGTGGCAGTGGCCAAAGCAGTATTGAGTAGTATGCTCTTCAGATGTAGCTAACTGCATCTAAGATGTAAAGGTAAAAAAATATATACTGTAATTAACCATGAGATCGCAATGATTATGCTGACATAGTCCTTTAAGCATCTTGTGTTTTTTAGTGGAAAAGAAGAACCAATACAAAACAATCTGGAATTTTAAAAAATAATTGTGAGTCTTTGGTTATTGAATAGCAGTGAATGTTTGAAGTAAAATGTCAAATTTTACTTTCAGTACATGCAAGATGTTTCCTCAAATTGATGCATGAAAACTCAAGGACATTGTTAGGTTTGTGTAGTTGGTTCATTTATAACTTTGCATCCATTGTGGGGAAATACAGATGAATACACTTGAAACATAGGGAGCTTCGACAAGGTGTATCTAGTTTTATTTTACAGATGACACATCTGCATTAATAATGACATAAATGATGTTGCACATATTTACAGACACTACACTTTTTCCTTCTGTTGTAGAACAACTAGTTATTAGTCATCATCTGCTAGGGTAATACCTAAAGAGAAGATTTATGAATTCTTAAATATCTTCTAGTTTTTCAAGACTCCTTTATGCAGAGCACATTTTTCCAATCCATCCTTACCTCTTACAGCCAATTTCTCTTTAGCAGTGTTCTTCTGTTCACCTAATCTGCTGCTGTAATTGGTTGCTTGGCCTTTTCCCCATTGCAAAGGACAACATGTTCCATTTGTATTAATGTTTTCAGAGTCTTGCCAGAATATCTTCTAACTTTAATGAGCTACTTTATATGCTGGTGATTGGTATCCTTTCCTATGAAGGAGGAGTTAACAACTATATCAATATTAACTCAATGCCTAAATTATTTGTCTTGAATTTTATTTTGAAAGTGCTTTCTTTTTGATCTGTAAAATGTCTAATGACATATAAGCTCTGTAAAATGCACTCCGTCTCAGTATGTATTTAATCTCTTATCCATGTTGATGTTAGTTGACCTCCCTCTACACATTTACCTCAACTGTGCATAGAAAAAGAAAGTACTTCCGAAGTTAAATTCAGACTAATAATCAGGGAGCCCCCAAGAGGATCACAACCTTGCCATAGGGTTTGGAGGCTCATGTGTTTCAATGACCTGGAGAACTACGTTGGTTGGAGTCAGTGCCTTGTGCTTTGGTTCTTGGTGGGGTCACCCATGTCAAACAGATCAAAGGGTAGAGGCCAGGCTAAGAGTGGTCCAGCAGTCCTCCAGGTTTTGGTGTTCAGCTCAAGGCTAACAACCCTGACTTGTCAAAAACAATCGTTACAAAAACAGCAATGAGAATCCTTCTATACAGACAGATAGAGGACATTCATTGCTGCCCTAAACTCCAGCGGCGTAACAGGCAACAAGTAAGAAACAATTCAGGGAGGTCAACATAACATCAGCCTTGAATTATGGATACAGTAGCTGTTGATTTCTCAGAAATGGACTCTTTTGTATTTCTTTATTTTCCTGTGGATGCTACAAGAAAGTTAATCTCAAGGTTGTACAATTTATCATATATATACTTGAAAAAAAAATTTACTTTGAACAAATCACCAGAAGGTGCCATCACCAAGCAGTGTATTAAAGTTTAGAATGTATTCTGGCAAGACCCTAAAATCATTAGTACAAATGTAGCTTGGATCTTTTTTTCACTGTTATAGTTTTATTTTTCCTATTTGGACCCTGTTTGACTGCCTCTGCTTATTTTAGCCCTGCTTTGCTTGGCCCTGAATACAGAGATGATGATGTGCTGTGTTCCCTCCAGTTAAAACATCTTGCTGCTTTGAACTGACAAACGTGTTCAGAATGATTGCAAAGGCAGCAGACTTTCCCACCAGACCTTTTTCATGGCAGTAGTGCTCAAGTGGCCTGGACGCGATGGAAGAGCCACTGCCAATACCCCCCTCTTGGTCTATATACATTGAACATTCAGTGCCAGATGACATTCTTGCACTCTTTTAAGAGGCTGTTTTCATAGATGTACAGTGTACTCTCAGCCGTCCGGCATCCGTGGGAATGGGGGTGGGGTGCTAATTGCATGGGAACTGCTCCAAAGAAAATCATACGGTAGTATTCTACACACAAACCTTTAAATAAATTGTCAAAATTCTGTCATTTCCTTACAATATTTTGCAATGCATCTCTATATTTTAAGGCTAAACATTATTATTGTAAAAAGCTTCAAAAATAAATCAGATAATGAATTTCTGCACTCACCATTATGTAAAGCAGCAACATCCCCCTCAAAGGTTTGGCAGTCACCTACTGCTGTACGACCCTTGTGTAAAAATGTCTTTCCACATTTTTATTTGCTTAAATCTTGAAATATTCACTGTTTGAACTTATTTTTGTTTCTTAATGTTCTTAGAAATTGCTTAATTTTGAAATTTTGCCAGTTGCATGAGAATTCCAGATGTGTAAATTCCAGATTAAAAAAAAACGCCTATCTGTTTGAATGATATATCTGGCGTGTGTTGTAACATGAACTGGATATGTCATCTGCTGCATACCGTTCCCACACCAACCTGTCTATTCTTCTTTTCTCCAGTGCCATGAGTGAGGCAATATGCAACCTAGAATAATTTATCTTTACCTTCTCCCCGCCCCCCCCCCCCCCACTTTCCGCAGGGATCCCTCCATCTGCAATTCCCTTATCCATTCGTCCTTCCCCACTAATCTGTCGGAGCACTTATCCCTGCAAGCGGCCTAAATGCTTCACCTCCTTCCTCACCATTCAAACCCCAGACAATCCTTCCAGGTGAGGTAACACTTAATCTGTGAATCTGCTGGGGGCATCTGTTGTCTCCAGTGCTCCTGATACAGCCTTCTCTACATTGGTGAGACCCGTCGTAAATTAGGAAATCACTTCGTTGAGCATCTCCACCCTACCTACCACAAGCATGACTTCCAGGTCAATTCCCATTCTCATTTTAGCTTGTTGGTCCATGGCCTCCTCTTGTGCCAGGACAAGGCCACTTTCAGGGTGGAGGAGCAACAAACACCTTGTATTCCGTCTAGGTAGCCTCCAAACTGATGGCATGAATTTTGATTTCTCCTTTTGTTTAGAAAAAAATTCTCTTTTACCCTCCCCTCTCCTCCCCCCACTTCTAATCCCCACTTTGGCCTCTTACCTCTTCTCACTGACCTGTCACCTCCCCTGTGTCCCCTCCTCCTTCCTTTTCTCCTCTCCAGCCCCTTATCTTTCCTACTTACTTGGCTTCACCTATCATCTTCAAACTATCCTTCTGCACCCTCTCCCCACACCTTTTTATTCTGGCATCTTCCCCCTTCCTTTCCAGTCCTGAAGAAGGGTTTCAGACTGAAACATTAATTGTTTATTCATTTCCATAGATGCTGCATGACCTGAGTTCCTCCAGCATTTTGTGTGTCTTGCCTAGAATAACATCACCTCATTCCACTTGGGTCAGTTACATCCCAATGGTATGGACCTTTGAATTTTCCAGTTTCAGGTAACCCACACCCAAATGGGTGCACAGGACTTTTTTTTCACTTACCCCCCCCCCCCCCCCACCAGTCCTTTTAGCCGCCTCCTCCTCCAGGTCCATTTGCCCATACACTCATCCACCTAGTCTTCTTCTCCCTTGTCCTACCTTCCCTGTTATCTGCATCTTGGTTCCATCTGCCCATCATCCCTCCCTCATCTGGTTCCACTTACCTCCTGCCACCTTATGTCTCTGCTTTGTTCCATTTGCCCATTATTCTCCACCTCACCAGGTTTCTTCTATCACCCACCAGTTCCTGTCCAACCCCCTCCTTGTCACCTCTTTATATTGTCTATCTTCCCTCTGCCCTCTCAGTGCTGACGCAGTGTGTTGACCTGAAAAATCACATCACATCAAGTCAAGTTTATTGTCATTTAAATACATACACATTTATAATATAAGTAACCCTATAATGTATATAGAAACGCGACAACATTTCTCTGAACCAGGGTGCAAGGCACAGTAGTACTTATAACACTTGATAACTTGTGAAGGTAAGGATAAAATCTACAGATGAATAACAAACTAAAGTGTATTAATATTAAATATTGTAAGGTATGGAACAGATTAACCAGTGACACTTCAAAAATGATGCAGTAGGGAGTTCAGAAGTCTAATCACTTGTTCTGGTTTTTATGCATTCTGGTTTTTATGCATCATAGTCTCCTGCCTAATGGTAGAAAGTCAAAGAGGATGCTGGATGGGTGGGTGGGTGGGATGCTTAATAATACTAAGGGCCCTGCATAAGCAGTGTCTCTGATGATTCTCTCAGCTGTTCTCACAGTCCTTTGTAGGGACTTATGGTCCGATGCTTGACTGCTGCCATACCAGATGGAGACGCAACTTGTCAGGATGCTCTCAGTGGTGCACCTTAAAACTCAGTTAAGATGGGCAGAGGGGAGCCTCGCTTGCCTCAATCTTCAAAGGAAGTGGCGGCGCTGCTGTGCCTTCTTATTCAGGAAGGTGATATTAAGGGACTAGGTGAAGTCATCCATAATGTGAACTCACAGGAACATGTTGCACTTAACTCTCTTCAGAGAGGAGCCATGTATTCACAGAGGTGGATGGTTCATCTGCACCTTCCTGAAGTCCACAAATATTTCCTTTGTCTTCTCCACGTTCAGGCTTGGGTGGTTCTTCTCACACTAATCCACCAGCCGCTCCACTTCCTCTCTATACTCCGTCTCATCATCGATCTTGATAAGGCCAACCACTGTTGTGTCATCCGCAAACTTGATGACACAGTTTAAGCCGGATCCTGCGACACAGTCATACGTCAGGAGTTTGAACAGCAGCAAGCTGAGCACACAGTCTTGGGAGTGTCAGTGTGCAGCATAATGGGACTAGAGATGTTGTCCACACAGACTGAATGGCTTTGCTGTTAACCATCTCTTTGCCTCCTTAGGTGTTGCTTCACCCACGGTTTTTCTTTTGTCATAGTTTTTAGCACTGGCAGTCTCTTGAGTCTATAATAGTTAGTCTGTCTTGTAATATAATCCAAGAAAGCAATAAAATTCCAACACAATTGCAGGATCTTAGAACAACTAGATGGTTGCTCATTGTTTCTCTTGACCTCTGGTAGCTTCTGAGCCAGGTTTGCACAGTATCTGGTACTATGTTCAGATGAATTTGCAGCTTTCCTCTTACTGTAATATAATATTAATGGGAAGTAAATTTGCTAACATTGCATAAGTATCTGAATCTGTTTCTACTAACTTGGTCACCATTTTGCCTTTGTACATGGCCTCATTGTGAGGAATTCTACCATCAGATTCTAACAAATAAAATTGGCATCCATTTGATGTATAAATTGAAAAGCTTCTGGACTTTGTTGTTACTACTTAGATTATCAGTACACTCAGACCCTGCATTACATTGATTTGTTACAATGCGGTTATTCAATTCTTTATTGAATTTTTTTAAGTGATAAAAATTCATTCTAAACAACAACCTAAAATTTCTCAGGAGTAGTTGTCATTACAGTAAACATTCAGTTGGCCAATGAGAATGCTTTACATACGCTCTGAGCCATTCACAGCCAATTACGTATTAGTTCGCACTCTGCCTCCCCCTGCGTGTGTAATTGTTCTTGCTCCTTGCCAATTTATTCCATATTTTTCACCCATAATGTCTGGAAAATGGCCTGCAGCTTCCATTGAAGGTAGTGCATCTAAGATGTCTAGGAAAAGCATTAGCATGGATGTGAATCTGCACGTGATAATGACATGAGGATGTTAATGATGCCAATGTTGAAGGGTTGCTGCATTCTCCTGGTGAGAGCGTAAATATGAAGAGCTTTGAGAATTGGCAGAGCATCACATCCTGGGTGAATCTGAGGACACGGATAGAGAAGACAAAACATTAGCACAAAACCTCACCACAAAATTCCTCAGTACTAGCATCACCACAATCACTCAAATCATGGACCAGTTCATTGATGATGACCCTGACTGGGAGCAAAGCAATAGGGCAATGAGAGGTGTTCTCGACGTGATTTCCTGGTATCGAGAACTGCTTCATTAGAGGAAGCTTAAGAAAAAGCGGTCAAATCTCGGCGCCTACTTGAAGAAGAAGCCCAAGTTAGAGGAGGACCTGCAGCTGGTTCCTCTTCTAAGATGTAGCCAACATCTGCTTCCTTCCACTGATGTACAGGTTAGGCCTGTTTGCGTGTTTGCTTCTCCACAAACTGTGTACAGGTATACATAAAATAATATATTGTATATCTCAGTTTTGATTTTATTTTATATCCGGCACCCATGTCCATTTATGTAATGTTATAATGATCCCACATAGTGCTGATTTACATAGTGGTCCACCTCTGAGGAACACATCCTCAGCGTTAAGCGGGGTCTGAGTGTATTTTTGACCATGAATTAGACTGTTTTCAGAATCAGAATCAGGTTTATTATCACTGGCATGTGACGTGAAATTTGTTAACTTAGCAGCAGCATTTCAATACAATACATAATCTAGCAGAGAAAAAAAAATAATAATAAACAAACAAGTAAATCAATTACATACATTGAATAGATTGAAAAATAAATGCAAAAACAGAAATACTGTATATTTTTAAAAAAGTGATGTAGTGTCCAAAGAGTCAATGTCCATTTAGGAATCAGATGGCAGAGGGGAAAAAGCTGTTTCTGAATTGCTGAGTGTGTGCCTTTGGGCTCCTGTATCTCCTACCTGATGGTAAACATGAGAAAAGGACATGCCCTGGGTGCTAGAGGTCTTTAATAATGGACGCTACCTTTCTGAGACACTGCTCCCTAAAGGGTCTTTCTCTTGCTCAGTTATGAAGTTTGTCTGAATTGCAGTATGTTTTGGAAATATTACTTCTCTTTCCCCTCTTCGTGCTCATATCTGCACCTCAGATATGCTGCAGTTAATCATGAGCTTCAGTCCCTTCTATCAACACATTGGCTTCTTCATGTCATTCATTGTCACTAATGGCTGTGTTTCCATTCTTGGCTGCTATTTGCATCCTTGTCATCAACATAAGTTATGTATACTCACTGGGTTTTTAGCCGCCACAAAATCCATTATAGATAAAAGTGCAACAGTGTAGATAACAAGGCCCTTACCACTGTTGAGCATATCTACACGGAGCGTTGCCACAGGAAAGCAGCATTCATCATCAAGGACCCCCACTTCCCAGGCCGTATTGTCTTTTCACTGTTTCCATCAGGAAGAAGGTACAGGAACCTCAGTATCCACACCAACAGGTTCAGGAACAGTTATTATTCCTCAGCCATCTGGCCCTTGAACCAGAGGGGATAATTTCACTTGCCCCATCACTGAATTGTTCCCACAAACCTTGGACTTATTTTCAAGGACTCTTAATCTCGTTTTCTCTATTTATTTATTGCTTGCTTGCTTATCTTTCTATCGGTATTTCCACGTTTTGATGTCCTTTGCAAATTGTTTTTTTTCTCTCTGTTCTGTGATTGATTCTATTGTGTTTCTTGGATTTACTGTGTATGCCCACAAAGAAATGAATCTCCGGGTTGTATATGGTGACATATGTATTTTAATAATAGACTTACTTTGAACTTTGAAAACATTGAACTCAAATAAGGTTGACTCTAGTGTATTCAAAGACTGCACCTGTTATCTGGAAAATGTGATAATACATTATAAATACATTATTAAAGAAAATGACACACACACACACACACACACACACGTATATACACATACATACACTCACAATTTTTTTTTAACTTCTGCCCAACAGGAAAGGGCAGAGTGGGAATAGCTGAGGTGGTTCAGTGATTCAATTTAATATCAAAGAGAATGTATACAGTGTACAACCTGAAATCCTTATTCTTCGCAGACATCCACAAAACAGGGAGAAAAACACAACAAAGAATGAATGACAAAAAAACATTAGATCCCCAAATCCCCCTTCTCCTCCCACGCACAAGCAGCAGTAAAGCATCACCCTTGCCCCAGCTAAAAGCATCAGCCTGCTCCCTGCCCCCATTACCCACCCAGCAATAACAAGGCTCCAGAGACTATGATCTATAGACCATCCTTGATTATGTTGATTGCAAGAAGGAATGGAACAGATTATTGTCAGCAATTAGGATTGGTATTGTTTAACAGTAACCAAGAAAGATGTGCAGAAAGTACTGAAATTTACTGGTTTAAAAACTTCCATTTGTATCATTGCTGATAAAATGATTTTTAAAAGTAGCATTTAATGTTCTTGGTTTTTAATGAGCTTTAAGTTATTGTTTCCCTTTGAAGTGCAGACATCACACTGAGGGCCTACATTATTTCATGGCCCATTGGTGGGTATCTTGTTTGAAGCATGCAGATCAAATTCACTTCTTTTTTGCGGATGAATGAGTCATGTCGTTGTGGCAAGCTTTTGAATACATAACTCACTGGCTGAATAATTTTAAATCTTTTTGCAGTTATTGTACCTAGATCCTTGTTGTTGGTGTCACACTGACAAAATGGATAAGTTATGTTAACAATATTGCACCATTGTTAGTGCATCAGGTCAATATAAGATTGGGTTTTGTTGTAATACTTTAATGATGCCGTCTGTACTAGCTGTCAATGACAAACATGTTAATAACGATTGCACAATTTTCTACAATCTGTATATACCTACATTCTCTCAGTTACTAGGTGTTATGTATGTCTTTATGAACAATAGCTTACAACAATTTTGGTGACACAAATGTGATGTCTGTAATCTTTAGAATAATGATGAGTCCTTGCCTCAGAACAACTCAGAATTCCCTAGACTGTAGATTATATTGCTAGGAAAGATCAGAATCCTTGATTAGAAATGGCCTTTGTTGCCTGCTGCTTGTTTGTTATTATCTCCACTGCATTTCTACAAGGTCATAGATTTTACTACCCTTCAGCAGGGTGCCTTGTATTTCATCCTTTTTCTTTTGCAGCTGCTGAGATCCTGACTCCTTGCCCTATTTAGCTTTTAGGTTCCTTTTGTATGCTTTGTAATAAAAAATAAACTATTATGGGGTTGCATGAAAGGAAAGATGGTTGGTATGCTCCTTAATGGGAGTAGAAGGGCATGTAGAGGCCTTAAAATAACCAAATGCAAGGGCATGTGCAGAAATTCACAAGGAGAGCACAGACGTATCCTTAATGTGATGGGAAAGTGAGTGAGCATAAGGCCAGGCCTTTAGTTCTTTTAGTGATTTCTTCTCTCTACCTCTTCTCATTGTGTACACTCCTACACAAATACTTCTTCAATGATCTTAAAGGAAGAGGCAGTGGAGAAATTGGGTGGTATGGGGCTGCTTTCTTTAAACAAAGGAAGCAGAGGAAAGATTTCATAAACATGTTTAAGTTAATGAGGGGAGTGGTCACAATTAATAGAGAAAAAACAATTTTTCTCGAGATTACTAAGGAATCTGTTAGACACCTTGACTGGTAGAACAGTTGGAGAGGGGTTGATGGAAAATATTTGCATTCAGAGAACTGAGGATTTTTTTTCCTGAAAGAGTAAAAGACAGAAACAAACTGATAAAGTTCTGAAATGAGGATTTTGTGGCATAATTTATGAATTGTATGCTGGGAAATGTAAATTGTCAAATTATATGTATTTGTCAATGTTCCTAGACCAATGAACGTGTGGTTCTGTGTCATAAGCTTCCATGTCAACACTTTACAGTTTCAGATTGTGCAGACTGAGTTTTCTTCATTGGCAGATAAGTTATATTGTCATCATCTAACATGTTGGTGTTATTAATTATTACAGTATGCCATCAATTAGCCTATTACATGCAGAGCAGCTCCCAAGGAACAAACCCCATCAGTCCCAATTTCTCCTCTCTCACATGACCATTATTTTTCTCTTTTTTGCCATTTGCCAACACTATGATAATTTGTGTTTACCAATTAATCTACTATAAAGCTGTTGGGATGTGGGAATAAACCAGGCATGGAGAGAACTTGCAACTCCACACTAGTGCTCAGCCAGGTTCAAAGCTGGGAGCCTGGAGCAGTTCCTCCTAGCCTTTCTTCCCAGCTCTATCCACTGCTTTGTTCCTTTTCTCTTCTTGCTCTCAGCTGCACTTCTCCCATTTTCATCTCTCTTCCCTTCTTGGTTACCATTTTAACTACCATTCACCTCCAGGTTTGGCTTGAAGTCGGGCACCTTTGGGGTGCAGCCTTGTGCAGCCCTCTGGACACGAATTCTTGATGGTGTCGCGAACTGAAGTGTAACCAGAGCCAGAACAGCAAGAACGGCTGTTGGAGGCCTCTGCATTTGGTGATTGTTTTCTCTCTTGCTCTCATTGAGGAACTGGAAATAAAAAGCAACACATCAGAATGTGACTAACATCGAAACATTGACTTGTTTGTCTTCCCTCTCGCTGTGGAAGTGATAGCTGCCTCACCCTTGTCAGTGGGAAAGAGAGCCTGAGAGATGTCAAAATGTTGAAATCAACAGTTAGTTTTTGATGTAGACCATAGCCTCTTTTTGGGCACTTTACTGTTGCTTGCATGGTGGGTAGTGAGAATGCTCATGCTTTATGCTAGAATAAGAATTTTAGAATATGTTTAAATCTTACATCCATCCCAAAATGTGAGGGAGTAAAATACTTTGTGTTATGACTCTGTTGAAAAGTACAGATATGCGAAATTAAAAGTCTAATGGCTTTTAGAAAGAAGCTGTCCCATAGCCTGTTGGTCTTGGCTTTAATGCTGTGCTAGTGTTTGCCAGACAGAAGCAGCTGAAACAGTTTATGGTTGGGGTGACTGGTGTCCCCGATGATCTTCCAGGCCTTCTTTCTGCACTTGCTGCTATAAATGTCCTCAATGGAGGGAAGTTCATTTCCACAGATGAGCTGGGCTGTCCGTACCACTCTCTGCAGTTCCCAGCGATCAAGGTTGATGTAGTTCCCATACCAAGCAGTGATATAGCCAGTCAGTATGCTCTCAATGGTGCCCCTGTAGAAGGTATTGAGGAATTGGGGGCCCATGCCGAACTTCTTCAGTCACCTGAGGTAGAAGAGACACTGTTGTGCTTTTTTTGTCACAAGGCCGTTGTGGGGGGAGTTGATGCTGCTTGCTGCTGCTTGTGCATGGGAGTGTGTAGGAGTTTTGGGGGTTGTTACGTATTTTTCTGTCATTCATTCGGTGGGGTTTTCCTTCTGTTTTGAGGATGTCAATGCAGAGTAAGAATTTCAGGTTGTATATTGTATACATTCTCTGACAATAAATTGAACCTATCACCTAATGGTTTCCATTCTCATCATGTTTACTTTTCAGAGTCCAGCATGTTCCTGCTTTTCTCCTTCCTGTAGTTGTCTCCAGTTTTCACTTGCCCTTCTCCTCACCTTGCTCCATCTGTTTTTTTGCTCTTTTCACTTTCTTGCCTCCATCTATCATTCATCTGCTTCTGCCTCCCAACTTTTTCCCCTGCCTCCCTACATGGCACAGCAACTTGCACCCCTCCTCTGTCCACCAATCACTTTTCCTTTCTCTCCACTCTTGCCTTCTCTTTATATTAGCCATCCCGCTTCTCCATTGTCAGTCCTTATGCAAGAATTTGACCTGAAATGTTGACAATTCCTCCTCCTTCCCTCCCCGACAGATGCTGCTTGACCTGCAGAGTTTCTCCCACAGACTGTCTGGTTAATACTAATTACTGTGCTGTTGCCCCATCCAAATGAAATTGAATTTCACAAGTGGATAATGTCCTAAAGATGCTTGTGGATGTACAGTATTGTTTGGAAACCACAGCAGTACATGACTCTTCTCATTGGAGTCTTTACTCCCCTCAGAATGCTGTCTCTAAAGTCAAAAAGGCCTGCAGAATCAAAAAAGATAACCAAAATTAATTTGGAAGTATATCCAAAACTGACACAACAAATCTAATAAATTTGCACTAATCAACCTATTGATTATGTACGGTTGTTGAGTATTCAGACTACTAAACCTTGTATGTTTAAGAGAAGCTTTTGGCTGATTGCCAGTTCATTGTCTGATGTTTTACTGAATGAACAGCAGCTTGAGTTGGATCATATTTCTAAATAATGAACACCAGAGTTGTCCAGTGAGTAAAATAAAAGCCAGTACCACATTTGTACAAGCAAGATATTGGTAATTTTCTGTTGGATTATTTGGACCAACTAAAGTTGATTGTAATCTGTTATGGATGAATTGCATTTGAGAACACAAAAAATATACGCAAGTTCCTTTTGGGACTATTAAAGAACAGACAGGAGCAACTTTATTTTCTACAGCTGCAGCTGCTACTTTTGGAACCCAAGAAAAATTTAACCTCGGGCACTATTTCAGACATTTAACTTTAGTTCTTTCCTACCCTAAGCTTGTTTACTTTTGATGAAGCCGATCTGATTTTGATATAATTAAACTGTAAATGCAAGTAAGTATCCTGTCAAATTTCTGAAATGGTACAATTTATAACTCTGTCATTCTCTGGGGAGAAATGAATTTATTTTTTCAGATGTTCAGAGCTGAAGCTTTACAAAAAAAAAGTATCAAAATTCTTCAGCTCAGGCTGGTATATCAAAAGAATTTCTGTAGTGCCTTTTATAACTTTGGGTTGTCTCATAGCACTGTTGTATGCAGGAAGATGAACAGTTAAGTCACACAAAGGAAGTTTGTAAAACAGCAATGTGATAATCACCAGACTGTCCATACCAGTGATGTTGCTCAAGGCATAAATGTTGGTCAAGTCTCTGGGATCATGGCTGTCCTTTCATGCATGCTCTGAAATTTGTATCTTCCTCAGAGACCACATAGAATCTCAATTTAATATCTTGTGTATCATGATACTGTTCACTTATTTAACTTGGGTGTATCCCCTTGAAGCCTTTGCATCCTCATTACTACTCCCATTTCCATTTAGTTTCATGCCAACTACAAAACTGTAAATATTACATATATTTTTCTCGGCCAGATCTTTGAAATAGATTCTGAATAGTTGAAAACCCCACTGGTATCTCAAGGTATTGGAAAAATGCCATCCTCTCTGCAAAATACTTCAATTCCACGGAAAGGATATATGATCAACACTGGTCAGTATCTCATTAATGAGGCTTGTTGGTTGTGTTGGGCAGGAAAATCCATTTACACCATACCCACTGATTTCTGCCACCCCTTGCCATTTAATCAATTGGATAAGTCATATGTCATTTCCTTTCCATAAATCTATATTGTCTCTGCTCCTTCACATCATTATACCTCGTGAGTTGATACATGTGTTTTTCCAATTTGAGTATTTTTTCAACTGCCCTTGTAAGGCAAGCAGATTGGTAGTTACCTATTTTTTGGTTTGTTGACTATTCTCTCAGTTTGATTACTTGCAACTTGAGAGAAATAAAAAATCTATGTCATGTGGATACTTAAATTGGAATCACTGTTGTCAAAACAGTGTTAAATGAAATTGTCCAACTGAAATCCTTTTGAGTCATCTTCTTTCCTTTGGTGACATGCGCTTGTGGCAGGATCCAAACTCCTTTACAAATGGTTTCAGAAGCTACTTGGTATGGTTTCTTCTAGCTTCTCTGCCAAAGGAGAGAGAAATACAGTGAACCACACAAGCCCATGAGATTCTGGATTTAATTTACAAGTAGTGAATTAGTTGATCACACTTAAAGTGTGAGATGGGTAATCCAGACCTACCCTGATAGACATTCCTACATTTTGTCATGAACCATTTGCAGCAAATGCTCAGGGGAGCTTGGAATGGACAGCATGGCGCCTTTGATCTGCTAGACTCCAAATTCTCTCTATCCAGGTTTAAAAGGAGGAAAAATATTTAATGCCTTATGCATCCTTTCAGACAATTCCAAAGTATTTTGCAACCAGTTAAGTAACTTTAAATTGTCACTCCTGTTTTAGTGCAGAAACATGGCTGCCAGTTTGTACTTTGCAAGCTCACTCAAATAGCTGTGTCTTACCAACCAGGTAATCTAATTGTTTTAGACATCAGATAGCATTGTCTAAGGTTCCAAGAAGAATTCCCATGCACTTTTTTGAAATAGTGACCATTTGATTTCCCTGAGATAGGATGTGGGGCCATGGTTTAATGTATCTAATGAAAAGTGGCATCTCTGCTTGTGTAATTCCCTCATTATTGTGCTGGGAATGAATGTAATCATATGGAGACAAACAAATTAGGAGCAGGTCATCCTCAGTTTATGAATGCTTGACTTGTATACAGACTGTATATACTGTACCAACAAGTGTTAGGCGGATCAATGGCATGAATCTCCTGTGGGCTGCAGGTATCTTCTGTTTGTGGCCACGGTTCAGAACTTCAGGAGGATCAGTTTTGTTATCCTTGGGATTTCATCAATTGTGATCTTTAGAAGTTCCTTTAAGTTTCCTAAATTATTTGACTCATAACTTGCTATGTTTTTTGTGTTGACTTTTGTAATGGATTAATATTATATTTTGTCATTGAGTTTAATTGATGAAATTTTGGGGCCACCACCTAAAGATTGCATGTACCTGAGCCAAAATTGACCTTTTGAGCTGAACTTCTATACCTAAGTGGTGTCCAATGAGCTGCAGCAAAGCAATTGTCCTGTGGTATTATACTGAGGCCCTGTCCTGAGATCCAATGATATTTTTTGATTGGTGACAAAGATTGGAGATTTATGGCTTGTTAATAAATGTTGAAATATACTTGATATTCAGAGTCATTTTAAAAACAGCAATGTAATTCAATACAGTGGAGTAATATTGCATATCTGTTCAGAAATTAATGGAATGTGCATTGTTTAACATAATTGAAACACAAAATAATCAACCCATTGAAACAAAATAAGTAATTAATGTTTCTTAAGCTCAGGCCAGGAATCCTCATTTAAACAAATGAGCAAGCACATTGATCTTATGCTAAGAATCACTGACATAGAATTGTATAGGTGGATGCCCTGGTGGTATGCTGAGGAATCCCAACAGGCAGGTTCCCCTGTTGAGCTATGTCAAGCTATACAGTCATGGGAAAATCTGCAAATGCTGGAAATCCAGGCAGCACACACAGAATGCTGGAGGAACTCAGCAGGCCAGGCAGCATCTATGAAAAAGAATACAGTCAACTTTTTGGGCTGAGACCCTTCATCAGAACTGGTAAGGTATACAATGCTTTCTAAAAGTATTCAACCCCCAACCCTTTGTTCACATAAATCAGTATTACAACCAGGGATTTTGATCAGTTTAACTGAGAATTGTTTTTTTTTTGCGCATCACATGCTCCTTTTTTCACAGTAGAGCCCAAAAACAGAAAATTGTAAAGCATGAAAAAGTAGAAATTCAAAACCTGCAATGCCAGCAGTTCAAAAGTACTTATGCCTCTTTGCTCAGAACTTAGTTGAACCACCTCTCATAGCTATTAGAGCCAGTGGCCTTTTTGGATAACTCCTGATTAGCTTTGCACAAAATGATGGAGCAGGCTTTGCCCATTCCTCCTTACAAAATTACTCAGGCAGTGTCATGTTGGTTGGAGAGTGGAAGCAGACAGCAATCTTGAGGTTTTGCCAGAGATGTTTGATCAGGTTAAAGTCTGGCCTCACTGGTACATCAATTATCTTCATTTGAGGCTGCCCCTTTGTCGCTCTGGCTGTACGCTTTGAGTTGCTGTCTTGCTGAAAGACCAACTTCCTCCTCAGTTTAAAGCTTTCTGCCAGAGGCTAGCAGGATCTTATTTAGGATCTCTCTGTATTTAATAACATTCATCTTCCCATCAATCCTGACCAGATTTCTAGTCCCTGCTGTTGAAAAGCATCCCCACAGCATGATGCAACCTCCACCATACTTCACAGTGGGGATGGCTGATGTGCAGTATTAGATTTACACCACTTGTACCGTTTAATGTTGAGGCCAAAAACTTGTATTTTCATCTTATCCGACCACAAGACTTTCTTCCACATTTTTACTGTATCTTCTAAGTGACCCTTTGTAAAGTCTTTATGAACAAGAACTTCATCTCCAGTTGCAGCCACTCACTTCTGCAGCTCACTCAAAGTGACTGTTGGCGTCATAGCAACCTCTCTTAGAAGTACCAGTCTTCTCCTGTGAGTAAGTTTCGAGGGGTGGCCTGATCTAAGCGTTGCTATGCTTTTCATATTTTTTCCACTTTTTCACGATCGACTGCACTGAGCTCCGAAGTATGTTCAAGATGGTCTTGTACTCTTATCCAAATGAGTGCTTCTCTATTATCATCTCGCTGACTTGTCTTGAATGCTTTTTTAGTCTTCATTTTGGTTTGGTCTGTTGAAAGTCTACCTTACTGTTGGACCTTACAGAGAGAGATGGTATTTATTCTTATGAATTCATTGAAAACAGGTGATCCTCCTATTTTTTACTGATGAATATTAAATAGCAACAAATAGGGTAATATATTGCTCCTGGGGAAGTTAGTAGAGTAATTAGAAAGGGGATGAATACCTTTTCAGCCTCACAATTTTTGTTCGTAATTTTTAGTAAACTGTTGACAGGTTTTGGAATTTTTCTTTAAACCTTTTGATTTGACATGATGCACAATTTAAAATATATTGAAGTAGGATTTTTGAGCCTACTTCAATATATTTTAAATTTTTGGAAATGAGACAGTAAAATGTGAAAGTAGTTGTAGGGTGAATACTTCTTCAAGGCACTGCAGTTGCATGAGTATTGGTTACTCCACACAAATCTAGAACTTGGTAAAGAAGAAGAGTAGCTGAAAATCTTTCTACATATTTGGAGCCGAATCTTTTTTCTTTTTTCCCTTTTACTCCATTTGCCCATCTTTGCCAAGCAGAATGGTTGAAATTATGAACAAGTCTTCAAGATCAGCATTTTTTTTTCTGAAATTGTTGATTCATTTGCACTTGCAGGGAAAAGGGTTATAACACTTCTAGATAGATAGATAGATACTTTATTCATCCCCATGGGGAAATTCAACATTTTTTCCAATGTCCCATACACTTATTGTAGCAAAACTAATTACCGTAGATTCCGGACTACAGAGCGCACCTGATTAAAAGCCGCTGGCTCTAATTTTAGAAAGAAAATCAATTTTTTACTTGTACAGGCCGCACTGGATTTTCGGCCGCAGGTGTCCCACGTTGTAATATGAGATATTTACACAGAAAGATATTACACGTGAGGATTTTTTAACTTTTAATTAAATCCATATGGTAACATAAACAAATACATATTGCAAATGCTTTTTTCGAACCGTGCCTGTAACGCGGCTACTTTTAAATATACGTTGCGTATACTTTTTTACTGAACAACATTCCAATATCTCCAAACGACTGGTAAAAAATATATATACTGCAGCCTACCAGGAAAAGTTATTGATCGCCTTTAACTTAAAAGCAGCGTTCGCTCAGATCTAATGCCGCTCCGCCGCTCGCCCCCCGCCGTCCCGTTTATCGCAAACCGGCATTTTCCCACAAGACGCGGCGAAACCGGGTGTGACGTCATAGCATCCCGCGATGTAGTACAGAAAACAAATATAGTTAAAACTCTTCTAACTTTAACTAGAAAATGAATTACTAAGCGAAAATATTATAAACTAAATAACTGCCATAAAGGCAGCACAATGCTTCGAGTGTTTTCCATGTTGATGAGGGTGAGTACAAATGACTGATTTACAATAATTTAATCGTGAAAGTGCGCTTGATTTATCGTACAATTTCATTGGACTTCTGTGAACTACTCATCAATTTTATTGGTCTACTGTTACGAGGCAAAATGTTTTTGGCGGCATGAAAAAAAACCATGCATTAGCCGCACCGTATTAAAGGCCGCAGAGTTCAAAGCTGTTCAAAATGTGGGAAAAAAGTAGCGGCTTAAATTCCGGAATCTACGGTACATACAATACTTAACTCAGTATAAATATGATATGCATCTAAAATCACCCTCTCAAAAAGCATTAATAAATAGCTTTTAAAAAGTTCTTAAATAGTTTACTAAAAATACATTAAATGGTAACTTAAGCTCAGTCCTAACCCCGGCACTTTAACATATCTTACTCCTGGCGGTTGAATTGTAAAGCCGAATGGCATTGGGGAGTAATGATCTCTTCATCCTGTCTGAGGAGCATTGCATCGATAGCAACCTGCCGCTGAAGCTGCTTCTCTGTCTCTGGATGGTGCTATGCAGAGGATGTTCAAATAAACTAAATTTACTAAATTTACTAAAAGAGGATGCTTTTCAAATAAACTTGGCGGTGAATAGTAAAACTACAGGCTGTTGGGGATAATGAGAACTGTGAGCAGTTGTGAGAATTATAAAATATAATGGACAAAGCGATGGGAAAAGATGTGCAGGAGTACACTTAATGACAAACATCTGGAAAATAACTTGTTCAAAAGATAGAGGAAACACAGCAGTCTGACGTCATTAGTAGGAGCTGAAAATAAAACTCAGTGTGATCAGTAACATACCTGAGCTCGATTTGCAAACTTTGCTGCAATTTCCTCAGTGCTCATTATCAGCCTGGATCACAGAATCAAATTTAATATCACCGAGGTCCAGAGTAGCTGTCAATGTAACTAAGTCAAGTCAAGTCAACTTTTATTGTCATTTCGACCATAACTGCTGGTACAATGCATAGTAAAAATGAGACAACGTTTTTCAGGACCATGACACAGTACAAAAAACTAGACTGAACTACGTAATTAAAAAAACACAAAGAAAGCTGTACTACAGACCTACACTGGACTGCATATAGTGCACAACAATAGTGCAGACATTACAATAAATAATAAACAGGACAGTAGGGCAAGGTGTCAGTCCAGGCTTCGGGTATTGAGGAGTCTGATAGCTTGGGGGAAGAAACTGTTATATAGTCTGGTCGTAAGAGCCCAAATGCTTCGGAGCCTTTTCCCAGACAGCAGGAGGGAAAAGAGTTTGTATGAGGGGTGCATGGGGTCCTTCATAATGCTGTTTCCTTTGCGGATGCAGCGTGTAGTGTAAATGTGTGTAACGTTAGGTTGCTAATTGCAATTGGGTGGTTAAGGTTGTATTCTTACAGTGTAGCCATGCTGGCACTGCCAGAGACATATTACAAGGTTTTACAAGGTTGAGTTTACTTCGGGTTTTTTTTAAGACTAAGTACCTGTGAAGGGTTTTTGTTGCATCCTGAGTTTATGAAAGGTATTATATAAGTAAACATTTTTTAATATTATAAGGTGCTTTGGGCAGTGAGAATTAAAAATATAAGGCACTGACAGGATAAATGAGAACCGATGGCATCCAATCTAATAGGATAATGTTTATGCATAATTATTTTGCATAAACTTTTCAATTATGAAAATAACATTTACATATCAACATTTCAGAAATTGACTATAGCTGAGATGCATTGAGTCTAAGTGATTTTCACAATCCTGTGCTTTGATATAAGTTCACAAATGCTAAATTAACGGGTTAGGTAGCAAAGGGTTTTTTTTAAAGGTGTAATGGGTGTGATATAGGGTGTACAAGTTTTACAAGTGAATACTGTAGGATGGGAAATAGCTTTATAATTCGTAATAGTTGGGTGAGACAAGGGCGACTTTTCACCTGTATTGAAGGGATTGAGAATTTTTTTTTATCTAAGGCAAGGTAAATTGTGTGTGGAAGCAGAAAGTTACAAAAGAACCTAAGTAAGCAAAGTGAGTGGGAAAAAATTTGCCATGTCTGTTCAATGTGAGTTTTGAAGCCAAGCAAGGCAAATCAGAATATCTCAACACTGACGATTTAGGGAGAAACAAAGTTTTATCTATGTCTTTTGGACACTTCATTAAAAATAATGTTGAAGATAGTTGGAATAAATGGTAACTCGGATGTTCAGACCTTGAGAAATTGTTAATCTTAACAGATGTACAATACAAATCACTGGCGTTCTGTTCAGGCAGAAGGTTATATTATTGCATAAACTCGGAGGGAAATAGATAAAAGAGAGAAACAAAAACAAGGAAGGAGAAAGGGCAGTGTATTTGTATGTTATTGGCTTTTAGAAAAATAGAGTCATAGAAAAGTACAAGCACGACCTACACCAATAGCCCTCCATACCCCTGCTATCCATGTACCTATCCAAACTTGTCTTGAATCAGAGGTTCCCAACCTGGGGCCCACAAACCCCTTGATTAATTGTAGGTATAAAAAAGGTTGGGAACCCGTCTTAAGTGTTGTAATCAAGCACATATGCACCACATGCGCTGGCAGCTTGTTCCACGCTCTCATGCCCTCTGATTGAAGAAGTTTCCCCTCATGTTCCTCTTAAACTGTTCACCTTTTACCCTTAACCCATGACCTCCAGTTGTAGCTTCACCGAACCTCAGTGGAAAATGCCTGCTGGAAAATTTGCCCCTCATAATTTTTTATACCTTTATCAAATCGCCCCTCAATCTTAGACCATAAGACATAGGAGCAGAGTTAGGCCATTCAGCCCATCAAGTCCGCTCTGCCATTCCATCATGGCTGATCCTTGATCCCACTCAGCCTCATACACTTACCTTCACGCCATATCCTTTGATGCCCTGACCAATCAGGAAATCATTAACTTCCGCTTTAAAAATACCCACGGAGTTTGCCTCCACCACAGGGCATTTGACAGATTCACTACTCCCTGCTTAAAAAAAATCCTCCTTGACTCTGTAATTCACTACTTTCTGGCTATATAAAAAAAATACTTCTTACCTTTGTTCTAAAAGGTCACCCCTCAAATTTGAGGTTGTGCCCTCTTGTTCTGGATACCCCCACCACAGGAAACATCCTCTCCACATCCACCTAATCTAGACCTATCAGCATTCGGTAGGTTTCAATGAGATTCCCCCTGCGTTCTACTAAATTTCAGTGAGTACAGGCCCAAAGCTGCCAAACGCTCCTCATATGTTAATCCCTTAATTCCCAGAATCATCCTTGTGAGCTCCTTTGGACACTCTCCAATGAGAGCACATCCTTTCTGAGTTATGGGGCCCAAAACTGTTGACAGTACTTCAAGTGCAACCTGACTAGTGACTTATAAAGGTGCAGCATTATCTCCTTGCTTTTATATTCTATTCCCCTTGAAATAAATGCCAATTTGCCTTCTTTACCACAGACTCAACCTACAAATTAATTTTCTGGGAATCTTGCGCAAGGACCCCTAAGTTCCTTTGCACCTCTGATGTTTGAATCTTCTCCCCATTTAGATAATAGTCTGCACTATCATTTATTTTACCAAAATGCATCATCATACATTTCCCAACACTGTATTGCATCTGCCACTTTTTTTGTCCATTCTTCCAATTTGTTTAAGTCCTGCTGCAATCGTATTGCTTCCCCAGCACTACCTACCCCTCCACCAAACTTTGTCACAAAGCTATCAATTCCATTATTTAAATCATTGACAAACAATGTGAAAAGTAGCTGTCCCAATACTGACCCCTAAGTAACACCACTAGTTGCTGGTATCCAACCAGAAAAGGCCTCTTTTATTCCCATTCCCTGCCTCCTGCCATTCATTCATGTCAGCCATTCCTATCTATGCCAGCATCTTTCCTGTAATGCCATAGGATTTTATCTTGTTAAGCAACCTGATGTGTGGCATCTTATCAAATGCCTTCTGAAAACCCAAATAAATGATATCCACTGCCTCTCCTTTGTCCACCCTGCTTGTTATTTTCTACGTTACAGGATTCCCAACCTATTCAACCTTTTCTAGTAACTCAGGTCCTCCAGTCCTGACAACATCCTTGTAAATTTTCTCTGTACTCTTTCAATCTTATTTATATCTTTCCTCTAGCTAGGTAACTAAAACTGCACACAGTACTCCAAATTAGGCCCCACGAATGTCTTAGATGATTTCAATATAACATCCCACCTCCTGCAGTCAATACTTTAATTTATAAAGGCCAATGTCCCAAAAGCTTTCTTTAGGACCCTATTTACCTGTGCTGCCACCTTCAATGAATTATGGACCAATATTCCCAGATCCCTTTGTTTTACCACACTCCTTAGTGCCCTACCATTCACTAATTCCTACTCTGGTTGGTCCTCTAGAAGTTCAGCACCTCACACTTGTATGCATTGAATTCCATCTTCCATTTTTCAGCCTATTTCTCCAGCTTGTTGCGATCCTGCTACAAGTTCTAATGTTTCTCACTTTCCACTACACCGCCAATCTTGGTGTCATCTGCAAATTTGCTGATCCAGTTAACCATATTATCATTCAGATCATTGATACAGATGACAAACAACAACAGACCCGTTGATCCCTGTGGCACTTCGCTAGTCACAGGCCTCCATTCAAAGAGGCAACCATCTACTGACACGATCTGGTTTCTCTCACAAAGCCAATATCTAATCCAGTTTACTTACTAGTTCATCTTGAATACCAAGTGACCGAACCTTTTTGACCAACCTCCCATGCAGCACCTTGTCAGATGCCTTGCTAAAGTCCATGTAGACAACTTCCACTGTCTTGCCTTCATCAGCTTTCCTGGTAACTTCCTTGAAAAACTCTTTTAAGATTGGTTACACAGGACATCACTCACAAAGTCATGCTGACTATCCCTAATAGGCCCCTGTCTATCCAAATACTTATATATCAGATCCCTTGAATACCTTCCATTAACTTTGTCACTAATGATGTCAGGCTCATCAATCTATCATTCATTTCTTCGTTTATTTTTAGAGACTTTCTTAAACATTAGCTATCCTCCAATCCTCTGATACCTCACCTGTCACTAAGGATGATTTAACAATCACTGCTTGGGCCCCTATAATTTCTGCATTTGCTTCCCACAGAGTCTGAGGGCACACCTTGTTAGGGCCTAAGGATTTATCCACTCTAATTTGCTTAAAGACAGCAAACATCTCCTCCTCCACAATCTTTATAGGGTTCATGACCTCACTGCTGCTTTGCATCACTTCTGTAGATTCTGTGTCAGTATCTCAAGTAAATACAGATGCAAAAATATCCATTCAAGATCTCCCCCATCTTTTTTGGTTCCTTGCACAGATTGTACTAGACAATAAATTTTTTTGATAGTGTTGTAACCTCAGAATTTTTTTTTTGTTTATGATAGACCACTGGAAGTTGAACACAAATATAATTTCAAATTACTTGTATCACTTAGAAATTTTGCAAAACAAGAAATAAACTTTTATGCAAATAATGCATTTAATTTATTTATTAGTTATTTATCGACATACAGCACAGAGTCGGCCTTCTAACTCTTTGAGCCGTGCTGCCTAGCAATCCCCCCCCCCCCATTTAATCCTGGCCTAATCATGGGACAATTTACAATGACCTATTAACCTACCAACCAGTAACCTTTGGACTCTGGGAGGAAACCGGAGCACCCGAGGAAACCCATGTGGTCATGGGGAGAATGTACAAGCTCCTTACAGGCAGCGGTGGAATTAAACCTGGGTAGCTGGTACTGTAAAACATTGTGCTAACCACTATGCTACCGTGATGCCACCATTAATTGAAAAACTCTGCTGACCCTTTGCAATTGTTCATCTAAGCCAAAAATGTTTTGTTGATTCCTTTCATTTGTACTCAGTGTCTGAGGCTTCTTGCTTAACTGTCCAACAGTGATCAGCCAGCATTGATGGATTCCTGTTGCCCTGATACTTTTTATCCATGACTGCAATGTCTTAGTAAAACCTTTCACCATGTTCATCACTGACAGCACCAAGATTTTTAGGGAAGAAGTCTAAATGGAAAGCAGAAAGTGAATCTTTAGTGATAGGTTGAACTTCATTGTTTTGTATACTTGAAGTGTGCTGTCAACCAGCTGCACATAGTTTGGTACTCTGTAATTGCCAAGAAAATTTTCAGCATATTGCTTAAATGCCTTCCATGTGATTTTCTCCGGTCCCTTTAGAAGTTCTTCAAATTGCCTGTCATTGATGACCTGTTTGATTTGTGGACCAACAAAAATACCTTCCTTAATCTTGGCAACAGTTATTCTGACTTGAATTTTGAATGAGCAAATATAGGCAATTTTAAAAAAAATGGTGCATGATAGGGAAATTCATGGTGATTTTCATGATCAGCAACCCAAAATCATATATACCCAAAAGTACTGAGGAAGTAAAATCTTTGTTGTCCTGTGTTACCATTCTGATCTTCTAGAGGACCAGTTTTATCCCTTGTAATCCTTTTACTCTTAACATAGCTGCAGAACCCCTTGGGATTCTCCTTTACCTTATCTGCTAGGGCAACCTCATATCTTCTTTTAGCCTTCTTCATTTCCTCCTTAAGTGTTCTCTTACATTTCTTAGACTCCACAAGTACCTCATTTCTTACTATCTGCCTATACCTGCTCTGCCCCTCCTTTTTTCTTAACCAGAGCCTCATATCGCTTGAAAACCAAGGTTCTGTAAATCTGTTATCTTTACCTTTTATTCTGACAGGTCCACACAAGCTTTGTGCTCTCAAAATGTTACTTTTGAAGGCCTCCCACTTACCAAGTATGCCTTTGCCAGAAAACAGCCTGTCCCATTCCACACATACCAAATCTGTTCTGATACCATCAAAATTGGCCTTTCTCCAATTTAGAATCTCAACCTGCTGACGAGACTTATCCTCTTCCATATTTAAAACTAATGATATCGTGTTCATTAATGCAAAATGTTCCCCTACACAATCTTCTGTTCACTACCTTATTCACTACCTGTCTTATTCCTTAAAAGGAGATCAAGTATTACACACTCTCACATTGGGATTTCTCTGTTCTGATTAAGGAAACTTCCTTGAACGCATTTGACAAACTCTGTCCCACCTAGTTCCAGCTCCAGCTCCCTTACACAGAGTGTTAGAAACTGCAGTTGGATGCACTTCAGGTAAAGTCATCAGGGACACTGGAGGTTTCCTGCCTTAATTCATCATGCAAGATGAGCATTCAACTTTCCTGCCTGGCACCCCTACTGATATAACTCTGCAAATATAAAGGAGGAAACAATAAATAAATTGGGGGAAAAACCTTCCTACAGTTAATTGTCTTCTCTCACACGAGTATCTCCTTGCTGAAGCCTCAAAGAGCGAAAGCCTCAAATAACCATTCTAACACTGTCTGCTCCAACTATGGCCGCTCCACTTCTCCCTACCTTATTTTTATTTGTTCTTGCCGATTTCTTCCAGCTGTTGATTGGCCACTGCTCAAAACACCAAGCTGCTATGCATCGACGCCTTATGTACTCAATTGGCAACCTGAATGAAAAATATCACAACTTATTTTGCAAATATACAAAATGTAAATGTTCCCAGTCACTGGAAAAGATTCAAAATTATTTTGCCTTGCTGGAAGCTTTTGGGACTGGAACAGATTCAAAACTTTGCCCGATTATTATTCCCGGTGAGGAAGTATTGAAAATATTCAGCAGGTCAGGCAGATTCTGTTGAGGAAGAAAAGTTTATCCAATTCTGATGAAAAGGTCATGGACTAGAAGATTAGATTAATATTTCTTCACAGATGTTTTCTGACCCAAGAATTTACAGTACTTTCAGTTTTTATTTAACCTTTCCAGCAATTCAAGTGATTTGCTTAGAGGTTAAAATTACCCCTGCAAACTTTAAACCATTCTTTGTCCTTACAGTACTTGTATCTGATTACCAATAGCTTAAAATATTTAGAAGTAACAGTATTGTTCCTTTAGTTATTTCAAAAAGGTATTGTTTTAAAACTGAGATTCTGTACGCATTTTGTTTAATTCTGCTGGGTCCCTCAAAACTGTTGCTGCAAGCATTAGAATGCATTAAATGATTAATATTTCATAAGATCAGTCTCTCTGAAGGAGAAATATTTCTTCTACTTTCATGTTGTGCCGTGTGATTGATGGGTGTCCTTACAATTGAGTGTTATTCAATGTAAATTGAAAATATAATTACAGTTTCTGTCATCAAAGCGGCAACATGTTGTATTTCTGTTTTTCTTTTCAATTCCCTAGGTCTTTGGAAGGATTGACAGTAGATAATAGTTCTGCAGACATTTGCCTGTCTATGGTGTCCAGACCTGAGTTCCTGAATACTTTCTACTTAATGCCTACTTTAAGTGCACGATTTCAGGAGTAAATTGAGTAACTGATTTGTTTTGGCTCTGCTGACAAATTGCCTGGTGGTGGTCATTTTCTGGCTCACATTAATCAAATAGTGTCTGTTAATTGTGGAATAAATGTACCTTTTGATACATGATCTGTTAGTGGAAAATAAAAGGCAATTTTAATCTGAGAAGACTCCCTACTCTTCATTGTACAGATTTGGAATTTCAATATTCAATCCCTATATGCCATTTGATGACTTTGCCTTGGAAGCATCAGTGATTTAAATGTTCATCCCTCAGTAGGCTGCAAACAAAATCATTAGTGTTTCAACATTGTGTCTATTATGGAAAAGGTCCAGTTGTGTGTTAGGCTTTGCAGGCCCTGACATTCCTATGAACGTGGGGCTAGCTGCTGTAAATATGATAGCCCTTGAGTATCAATTGAAGCTTTTAGATTTTTTGTTGCCTCAAATGATTTGTCTGACATGTAGTGATGCATGATTGTCATCGAGTTCCAAATTCATCAGGTAAATAAGCATTGGAGATTAGTTAATGAGTACTTTAGTACTTGAATTCAAGAAATAAGAGAACTATTGTATGAATGCTGGACTCTGATATACCAGCCTTTCAATGAAGTGCTTGATTGGCACAGTGATTGAGATATCAGACTAGTCATCTAGCAGTCTAGATTCGGTTCAAAGACCTAAATCCAAATCTTACCAGAGCAGGTGTGGAGTTTTTGTTCAATTAATAATTTGGAGTTGTAAAAAAATAACATTGGTAATGACAGCTACTTAACTACTACAGTATCATGATACCCAGCTTGTTCACAAATATTGTTCAGTGGAAGAAATCAGCCTTGACCAGTCTAGTCTATATGTGACTCCAGACCAACTAAAGTAGTTGGCTTTTTAAAGTCTTGTGAAATAGGTAAAGTTTTTGTGGATTTAGGTTGAAATGACATGTTTCTGCACTGTATAACTCTGGGACTCTATTCTGATAAGATAATTAAAGGTAAAGATCTAAAAATTAGCTTTATATGTCACATGCACATTGAAAATCAAAACATACAGTGAAATGTGTCCTTTATGTCGATGACCATCCCAGTCTGAGGGTGTGTTTGGGGGGTACGGTGGGGAGGTGGCAGTCTGCAACTGTCGCCATGGTCCAGTGCCAACATAGCATGCCTACAACTTAGTAACACTAATCTGTACATTTTTGGAATATGGGAGGAAACCAGAGTACCCAGAAGAAATCTACACAATCATAAGGATACCATGCAAATTCTTTGCACACAGAGGTGGGAATTGAGCACAGATTGCTGCTGTTATAAAGCATTATGCAAACCACTACACTACCATACCACCTTTAGTTCAAAGTCAGCAATGTCTTGATCTCAAAAATAAATACAAACAAAACCTTAATGATTGTGCCATAACTAAACATAGATTCTGATTGTCAGTATATTTAATTTGTTATCAAACCTTTTAGTGAAAATATGTCATTGGCCTGATTCCATGCTATAATGTTGTGCAGTCTTCTCTATACTTGGAAATCAATTCCCGTTTTGTATTTGAAATTGTCTAGTAAAATAATGTTTCAGTTTGAAGTGTAGATGTTGGAGCTTTCTCTGTTTTGTTTTCTGCTGTGATCTCACCTGCCTGCAAAATGAAATAAAGTATTTGCAGCAGGAAATACAGGGAGACCAATCCTCAAAGGCACCTGTAAGTTTATGCATATAAATGATACAACCTTCAGAGTAATGATGCATCTCAGGAGACTGAACACTGTTAATTTATTCAGGTGATGTTCCCATGTCATTACATATCCTTTGGGGGTACTATGTTTTACTGCTGTATTTGCATCTCTTATTCATTATTCCCAAACACCAAAATTCACATTATCACTATTCCTATTTCCTTTGGAAGCTTTTGGGTCCTGTTGGCTTTGCTGGCAAGGGTATTGTTGACCTTCATCTGTTTTCTGCAGTGGATGACTGGTTTGGATTACAGATACTTACCCCATCTGTAAAAGATGGTTCAAAACTAATGTTCACCTTAAGGTTGCCAGACAAGTGGGGGTGATACATGTATCATGTTGATATTTCGGCTCTTAATTTGGGAAAATATTTTGTTAATGAGATGTATGAAGCAAACAACTTTGTAACTTATTTTCTGCATATCTGTCACCTTTCTAATTATTCTGGATGTTGACGATCATAGCAGATGTCTGAATTTAATCGGTTGTGGAAAGTCACAATAAAAGCTATTGCTTCACCTTGCTTACATGTAGTTAGATCTTTGAGATGCGGCCAAGTTTCACCCGTCTCAAAGTATGGGCCGTCTCTTCCTTGCCACTGTCTCCTCCGTGTGATGTGTGTGAAATACTTGATATGAATTCCTAGCACAGAGCACCTGTTCACTGCTGCTAGGAGTCCACTGGTAAATATTTAACAGCCGTAAATAGTCCTGCAGTGCATTCCTGTGATGTGAGCAAGCAGAATCTGCTCATTCTGTGCTGCTGCTTAACAGAAACTATTTGTGCAGTAAAATCTTTTGTCCTGTTTAGTCTCTCTGTGGCATTCTTTTGGAATGAGATACCTCGTGCTTTTGACCAGTTTCAGTATAAGCTATTCAAACATTTCAGCCAATTGTGAAACTTATGACGACATTGTAAGAAAATGTTGGTTCCTGTCACAACCCTTTTCGATTATGGACTAAAAAGGATATAATTGATGTTTCATTATGCCTCTGAGGCAGTATAGGGTCAGAAAACTTACAAACCATGATCAGATGTTTACTGCTGTAGTCTTGAATTATTACATTTCCTTACTATTCTGTATCCTTAGGGTCACGCCTTCTGCACCACACCCCCCAGTGTTTAAGTGGCCATTCTTTGTGTGGTTTGACTGCTTTAATGTGCGGTCATTCACAGGTGCATTTAAGCTACATTCCCCTCTGGAGGTCAGAAGAAGAAAAGCCTGTTTGATTTTATTTCTCTTAAAGATTGGCACACAGCTTCACCAGTTGAAATGCAATGATTTAAGAGGCAGCTTGCCTGCATCTCCCCAACACTTCTCACCCCTATCCCCTACCAACAACATCCAACTATAATGAATAAATATGTGCAAAGATTATTTGTAGTATTTCTATAATTAGCACAAGAACAGAAGTCGAACCTTCTCTTTTCTTTGAGGAGATAGATTTGTTTGCAGTGACAGTCCATTGAAACTTTATCCAGTTTTCTCTTTTCATTCATGACTCAGAAAGAAGAGTATCAAAATGGGAAGTGTTCCTTTGGTTACTATATACCCTGATATTCATGCATTTGTACTCACATCCCCCCGTAGTCAGTCATGTTTCTTAACATAAAACTTCTTTTAGTGATGCTCTGAACTTGTGTTCCTGTGGTTTGTCCCTATATCCCACATGATATTGAACATCAGTGTACAGTTGGCTCCTGCCCAAGAATAACTTGCCATATTGTAACATAGTAAATAGATCCCATTTCAGCGCACTCCCGACATTTATTTTTTCTATTCTGGAACCTGAGAGCATCTACTGCTGCCTCTGAAACATGCAAAGTGATTTGAGTGTATTCTCCAGAGTAGCTAAAACCTCAGCTGGTGAAACATCTGCATTTCATGGAAGCACAAGTTTTCTAGTGGACAGCATTATCAAGTTGGAGTTACTAATTCCTTTTCTATAAATGCAATTTAATTCAGTTTCAAGGAGACTTTAAACTTCTACCAGTCCATGTACTATGAAATATGACCCAGGACTGTACGCTGTTGTCAATTACTGGAACTGTTGAGCTGGAATTACCAGTCATTTCCTTTCAAATAGTTATCAGTTCCCTGCTAACTGTCATGTTCATGAAGATTTGTGTAGAAATGTATTTGAAATTGAGACCCATCAAATAACTCCTTGCCTCCGTTGTTGTCTCAATGGAAAGCAATTCCTTCTGAAGTATTTTTTATCCTGAGGAAGGGTCTCAAGTCTTAAACGTAGACTGTTTATTCCTCTTCATGTATACTGCTAAGTTCCCCAGCATTTTATCTGTGTTACTCTGGATTTCCAGCATCGGCAGAATCTCTTGTATTTACAATTCCTTCATTATCTGTTCATACTAATAATTTATTTAAAAGAACAAATTCTACTGAAAATAGGAATGGAAAGAATTAAATGTCTTGCCAGATGGAAAAATAACTTAATAAAGCCATACCCAAAAGATAGAGTCAGCATTGTTTTTTTTTACTAAATATGGCTATTTAGCTGAATCTCATGCCAATGTATGCTAGTGATTCACTGATTCTCAGCTTCAAACAGACTCCCACTGTGAAATATTTCCATTTTCCTTTGCAAAGGTTCTTCCTTTAGCCCCTGTTAATGGCCTGCCATTTTAGAATGGAAATTCTGTGAATCCAGCCTTCAGTTCTCGAAAGCCATTTGCCAGTTCTTACCCTGGTTGTGATAATTTGTCTTCTGTCAGCACACAGCAAGTTTTGCATCAGTGTGGATAAATATCAAAATGGTTATACTATTTTTGATCTCTATTCTCTTCTCTTGAAGGTTCATTTGAGATCTGTTTTAATAAATGCTGGCATCCTCATGTTTTGCTTGTGAGGGCCTAGAGAGAGTTAAGAGTAATCTGTGGGGCAAGTAAATGCTGCCATCTATTTTGCAATTGGGCACAAAAGCTCTTGCTTGCTTCTCCCTTCTATTTTTGTTGTAGTGGGGATAATTATGTTGCCCATTTGTTCAGCTAAGATCTGTATAGTCTGGTTCTGAATGTTATCTAATTCAAGATGAGAGCCTGAGGTCTGAGAAAATAAGTTGCCTGCCAACCATTCTCATGGGAATATTACTTAAGTTTATTTAAATAAAAGAAAGACAAAGTAAGTTCTTGGAGAAAAGAGTTACAGACACATTGCAATCAAACAAAACAATAGTTATATAAAGAATAAAAGGGAGATGAGAGTTGATATTAAATCACTGGAAAATAAAGCTGGTTAGGTAGTAATGGGGGACAAAGAAATAGCAGAAGAACTTTATGAGTACTTTGCTTTGGTCTTTACCATGGAAGACACTAGCTATATGCCAGAGGTCCGCAAGCATCAGGGAGCAGAAGATGCTATTGAAAAGGGTAAAGTGCTAGGCAAACTCAAAGGTCTTAAGGTGGATAAGTCACCTGGGCCAGATGAACTACATCCCGAAGTCCTGAAAGAGGTTGCTAAAGAGATAATGAATGCATTGGTCATGATTTTTCAAGAATCACTTGATTCTGGCATGTTCCCGGAGGACTGGAAGATTGCAAATCTCAAGGAAGGCAAAAGAGAGGAAATTATAGACCAGTTAGCCTAACCTCAGTGGTTGGAAAAGTGTTAGAATCCATTATTGAGGACGGGGTTTCAGGGTACTTGGAGACTAATGATGAAGTAAGTCAAAGTCAGCATGGTTTCTGTGAAGGGAAATCTTGCCTGCCAAATCTGTTAGAATTCTTTGAGCAAGTAACAAGTAGGGTAGACAAAGGAGTAGTAGCGGATGTCATTTACTTAGAGTTTCAGAAGGCATTTGATAACGTGCCTCACGTGAGGCTGCTTAACAAGATAAACTCCTATGGTGTTATAGGAGAGATACTGGCTTGGATAGAGGAATGGCTGACAGGCAGCGAGTGGGAATAATAGGGACCTTTTCTGATTGGTTGCCAGTGACTAGTGGTGTTCCTCAAGGGTCTGTATTGGGACTGCTACTTTTCACATTGTTTGTTAATGATTTAGATAGTGAAATTGATAGCTTTGTGGCAACATGTACAGATGATACGAAGATAGGTGTAGGGGTAGGTAGTGCTGAGGAAGCAATACAATTGTAGCAGGACTTAGACAAATTGGAAGAATAGGCAAAAAGAGCAACAGATGGAATACAGGTGCTGGGAAATGTATGGTAATGCATACAGTGCAGACTTTTGTTTAAATCCGGAGAAAATTCAAACATCAGAGGTGCAAAGGGACTTTGTGAGTCTTTGTGCAAGGCTCCCAGAAAGTTAATTCACAGGTTGAGTTTGTAGTAATGAAGGCAAATGTAATGTTGACATTTATTTCAAAGATAACAGAATATAAAAACAAGGAGATAATGCTGAGGCTTTATAAGACATGAGTCAGGCCACACTTGGAGTAACATCAATAATTTTGGGCCCCTTATCTCAGGATGTATTGTTATTGTTGAGAGTCTAGAGGAGGTTCACAAGGATGATTCCAGAAATGAAGGGGTTAACATATGAGGAAAGTTTGGCAGCTGTGGGCCTGTACTCAGTAGAATTTAGAAAAATGTGGTGGGTGGGGGGATCTCATTGAAACGTACTGAATGTTGATAGGACTAGATAAGTTGAATGTGGAGAAGATGTTTCCACTGGTGTGAATATCCAGAACTAGAGGACACAGCTTCAAAATTGAGGGGCGACCTTTTTTTTTAACTAAAGAATGGTGAATTTGTGGAATGCTCTGCAACAGACTGCAGTGGAGGCCAAGGCTGTGGGTATATTTAATATGGAAGTTGTTAGATTCCCGATTGGTTGGGACATCAAGGGATATGGTAAGAGGGCAGATGTATGGAGTTGAACGGGATCTGAGATCAGCTATGATGAAAAGCTGGAGCAGACTTAATGAGCTGAATGGCTTAATTCTGCTCTTATGTCTTACGGTCTTATAACACTTTCTCCCTACTTTTTAATCCTGATGAGACAACTTCAGGAATTGCAGTGCTGCCAGCCACAAAAAAAGGACAAATGGAGGGGAATGAGTTGTGATGTGATCTAAGAAAATGTTAACTTTGTGTAAATGCATTAAAGGAAGAATAAAGTTTAACTGAGTTCTCTATCCAGAAAAAACTTTTCCAGCATTTCATCATGGTCTCAACTATCTGTTTGCTTTAGTGATGTTGGTCAGCCACATGTTGGTCAACAAAAAAATGGGAAAATGTTCTGTTCTGCATTTATTCCACAATAAAAAAGGCTTATGAAAGTCTACCAATCCTACTCACCTGTCTGTTCCATGTCTAATTATCTGTCTCATTTAATGTATGTTTTTGATGTACTATTTACAAGTCACTGAATCCATTCTACTATTTACATAATTATGTTTTTAATGTTCTCTGCCTCAGTAATGCAGCATTCACATGGGTTTTAGTAATTGGTTGTTTATTATTCTGGAAGCACACCCAGGAGTGGTTCCTTAAGGTTGTTATAGAAACATAGAAACATAGAAAATAGGTGCAGGAGTAGGCCATTCGGCCCTTCGAGCCTGCACCGCCATTCAGTATGATCATGGCTGATCATCCAACTCAGAACCCTGTACCTGCTTTCTCTTCATACCCCCTGATCCCTTTAGCCACAAGGGCCATATCTAACTTCCTCTTAAATATAGCCAATGAACTGGCCTCAACTGTTTCCTGTGGCAGAGAATTCCACAGATTCACCACTCTCTGTGTGAAGAAGTTTTTCCTCATCTCGGTCCTAAAAGGCATCCTCTTTATCCTCAAACTGTGACCCCTCGTTCTGGACTTCCCCAACAATGGAAACAATCTTCCTGCATCTAGCCTGTCCAATCCCTTTAGAATTTTATACATTTCAATAAGATCCCCCCTCAATCTTCTAAATTCCAGTGAGTATAAGCCTAGTCGATCCAGTCTTTCTTCATATGAAAGTCCTGCCATCCCAGGAATCAATCTGGTGAACCTTCTCTGTACTCCCTCTATGGCAAGAATGTCTTTCCTCAGATTAGGGGACCAAAACTGCACACAATATTCTAGGTGCGGTCTCACCAAGGCCTTGTACAACTGCAGTAGAACTTCCCTGCTCCTGTACTCAAATCCTTTTGTTATAGGTGGGGGGGAGCGGTGTAGTAGTGGGGAAAAGCTCCCACTACTTATTAAATGCTCCAAATAGTGTGTGTCTCAAATAGCCTCTGACAACCAAGTTCAGCTCCCGGCCTTCACTTGTGACTTAGCTACTAAACCATGCGGAATCATTTCTACTGACGGGAAAAGACAAAGGCAGGTTACTGACAGCTTAAAACCAGTCACTTCAGGCAGATGGGGCTCATCGGCTGTGGTTGGCCGATCATCTAGGAGAAGGAAGACTCTGATCTCAAACTTCCACTGCCTTGTGGTTATACCCACTTATTGGGAAGGCTTCAGGAGTAAACACCGAGTAAAAATCTGGAGCTGGGGTCCTTGAGGCAGTCCTTTGTTGAATTCAAAGGTGGCTGGTAACACCTGCAATGCTGCTGGTGCCAAACTGTATCAATCTCTGCCGTTCCTTTGGATTCATCACCTGTGTGGAGGGAGGGGAGCCTGCTAAATGGGCAACAACTTTCTCTCCATATTGTACTGCACTGGCTTGTGTATCACATAGACAGCTGGGATGCCACATCCATCCAAAGGAGAGCCTCAGGAGGCACAGATTGGGACAACAAACATGTAACATAGGTCCTGGGAAGTAGGAATGATTTATTTTTTCCAGCTATTTATTCTTGTAAAACAAACTATGACCAAGAGCATAAATCCAGCATAAAGTTTTGTGGTTTTACAATTGTGCATTTTATCCATGAGGTTACAATGGCTTTTTCTTTGTTCATCTGAGATTATGGTTCATTAGGCAGTACAGACTAATGTGCACTATGCCATTTTTTTCCACTGGCTAAGAATTAAAGAGGAAATCATTGAATTTTATCATTATGAGGTAGATTTGTACCTAGTCATGGAAATGAAAAGGTATTTTTCTAATCTACTGCATTGTTAATTCACTTAGCTACCAGAAAATATTAAATGTATGAAGTCAACAAATAGAAGCCTATCATTCCCACTGCATTAATACTTCAGAATAAAACTTCATTGTACTATTATGATTACCAGCTATCCAACAATATAATGCAACAAATACATTTTGAATTTCCCAAATATATTTCCTGATACTGCTGCATATACCTAATAACTAGTCAAATGCTTTTCATTCCACTGTGCAATTCTATTAACAACAACTCCAAATGAACCAGTCTTCATCTGAATGTAGTTTATCCTAGACAATGTCCGGTTATTGGTTGATAAACAAATAATGACCGTTAGGAAAGAAAAAATGTCTACCCAGCTCCCCTTGATATTCAGTGGCATTAATATTGTTAGCTATTGTGTTATTCCCCCATCATCACTACCCTGAAATCAGTAGGTGCGGAAGATGGGCCACCACCTAATTATTTTTCACTATTAATCAGTATCAAATCAGAATTTTCATAGAATCTCTCTGTTTGTCCTTCTCTGCAATGAACTGCCAAAGCATTCGCTCTTCTATCACTAATACAGTTTGGTTACTTTGGGTTCAAGAAGTCAACTCAGCACCAGACGTTCAAGGGTACTTAGGAGATGGTAAATAAATGCTGCAGAGATAATCCCATCCCATGAAGAATAAGATAAATGGCTAGTGTTTTTACTTTAGATGTTCTGATTAAATTTATAACTTTGATTTGTGACTGAGAAAATTTTGATGCACTACCTGTCCAGGTTAGTTATTATTAAAAATAGTTCATCAAAGTTCACTTCATCCAAAGGTCAGTTATATTACAAAACACTGAACAGTACAGGTCCTTTAGCCCACAATGTGCTGAACTAACTAATGACATCTAATCCCTTCTGTCTACCTCTCTTAAGAACCTCTTAAATATGTCTATCATATCTGCCTCCACCACTACCACTGGCAGCACATTTCAAGCATTGAGCACTGTTTATGTGTGTAAAATAAATAAATACACATATCCTAAACATCTCCTTTGAACTTTCTCTCTCACCTCAACTGCTCATTGTTTTGCTGTTCACCTCAGTTCCTCACTGTCTGAGCAACCATCTATTCAAGTGCTTATCCTGGCATTTTACTTGGTTACAATGGATTATTTGATCTTGTCCTAAGCACAACATGTACGTTCGAAAATAATACAAATACCAGCTTCCTACTTGTGCTTATTCTACAGGATGTCACACAACGGTGCAAGAAAATAACACAAGTTGAGCGAACAAAGGTTATGGTCTATTGCAAAATAGAAAATTCAACATTGTAACTGGCTTCAAGCGTTTCTGGAATTAAAAGAGAATGAAAGTTAGGCAGAAAAATTTGCAAGACTAAATGAAGATTCTGCTGACACTTTAATATCAGTGATATTAAATCAGATTTTTTTTATTATGTAGTTCAGTCTAGTTTTTTTGTACTGTGTCATGTAACACCATGGTCCTGAAAAACGTTGTCTCATTTTTACTATGCACTGTACCACCAGTTATGGTCAAAATGACAATAAAAGTGACTTGACTTGACTTGAAGTTATGAGTGTTTCTTTTTGAACTGCCATCAAGGCACTGCATAGTTCTAGCATATATTAATTTGCTTTCTACATCCTCCCCGTAGACATTTTGTCTCACTAGATAAGTTTCACAGGTAACAATAATTCTGCTTTGTTTAGTCAAAACCATTTATCTATAATGAACCTAATTGTACTTGCCCAAATGCTTTCACAATCCAGGAAGATTTTGGGTCGATAACTGAAGCAGAAAGCAGAAATGTTTGTTTTTTGTTTGTCTATTTTTACCGCTTTTCAAGTTCAGAGATACTGACCCTATTTGTAGCATATCCATTCTTATTCTCTGCATATCCATGAACTTAATTGATGAACTGGATCGGAACTTTCATAATCTGACTGGCTAATGTAATGGTTTCACCATGAAGGCAGCTGAGGATATCTCTAGTCATCTTGACATTGAATGCTCAAAGGAAATTCATCCCCATGGGCAAATGTTATTTCCTAATTTCCATCCTCAGGGACCTTTCTGTTTAGTGACTGTATAGCATCAGGCGTGAGACTTTCCACCTGGTTTATAATGCTCTTTCTAACCCGTTACACTGAGCAGTGTTTAAAATCCTGACTACCAACGTCCCTGAAATTAGATTGATTAACATTTGAGTCAACACCAATGCATTTGAATCTGGAAATAACTGTTCATTGCCGTAGGCAGGTAGTAACAAACTTTGCCTAGTTCATACTCTTGAAGCTCCTGTGCTATCTCTAGTTGTATCTAAAAATGAGCAGAGACCTATTTGACCTGTTTGTTTCAAATTCTTTATGCGCACAGAGTCCAGTGGAAAGAATGAACCTCAAATAAGCAATCGGCAGTTCACAATAAACTGCGTTCTTGATTTTTCTTTGAATGATTTATCTTGTACAAATGTTCTTCCTGGTTTCATGAAAAGAATCACATGCTAACAAATGCTTTTTTTTTGCTACTACTTATCATTTTTCCACTTCTACTACAGTAGCACCTTTATTCCCAATTCACCTAAAAACACAGGTTCCTAGAATCTTAATTCTACCTCTCTCGGATGTTCCATTATTATCACTTTAGCATTTCTTTTTGCATTACTTCATATTTCACTTACATTCTTTGCACCATTCTGTTGTTTTGTACTCGTCGCAGTATTTATTTTATTTATTGATACCATTATTTACTCCTTGACTTTCACACAAATAAGGAATTTCATTGCACTGTATGTGACAGTCTAATTCTGAATCTGAACTAATTTGAATCTCTGTCTCACACAAGCAAGGCATGACTTTAAAGAGAACTCCTTATGCTTGTTGAGGACACCAGAAGACAACTGACACAATTTGACAGATTCTGTTGCCTTAAACACACCCACTCACAGGGAGAATTTGTCCAGTTTGAGTGTTTTTTAAAAATCTTTTAATTATCTAGTTATTGGTCTGTCCTATCCATGCAAGTGAATATTGGCAACCGCTGCCATTGTGTTTCAAGGATTCCAATCCGTAACATTCTACTACATCATGCAATATAATTTAATTTTCCACTATCTTGAATTGCTTAATTCTAAAAGATCAAAAAAAAAGCTTTATACATCAAATAATACAGTGAAATGCATTGTGTCAAGTCAAGTCAGTGAGGATTGTGCTGGGATGCCTGCAATTGTCACCATACCCCCAGTTCCAACATAGCATACCCACAACTCACTAGCCCTTTGGAATGTGGGAGGAAACCGGAGCATTCAGAGGAAACCCACATAGACACAGGGAGAACAAACAAGCTCCTTATAGGCAGCAGAAGGAAGTGAACCCCGATCAATGATTGCTGGTGTTATAAAGTGATGTGCTAACTGCTGCACTACCATTCTTAACAAATCCTTAGATACTGCCTCTTCTTTGTTTAGTACAGTATCTGACATGTTGGTTGTTCTGGTCACTAATTAAGCTAAAAAAAATCCTGTTGGCAAAACTTCACCATAATTTCACTGGAATTTCAGACATATAATATAGAACAAATAAATTGTTTTTAATATTTACAAAAGTCACGCAAATACAAGTAGTATAGTTCAGCCCAGCAGGCTGTACCTCTGTTCAGTGTGATCATGGCTGATCTGCTCTGGCCTTATCTGAACTGCATCAGTTCCCCGAGACCCTCAAATTCTTGTTCCTTCGAAAAAAAAATCTACTTGCTCCTTAAATATATGCAATGTTCTAGTTTCTGTACTCCCCCCGCCAATGTAGAGAATAATGAATTACAGAGATTCACTACCTATTGCAAGGAGGGATATACATTTTGGTATAAGTTATGATATTTCATATTTACAAGTTTTAGCTGTTTTCAAATATTTCTAAGAGGATTTTGTACAACTCAAAGTGGAACTTGGTGATGGTTGAGTCATCATTCTCTGTTGCTATCTTTCTGGCTAGTAGATGCCATAGGTTTGGAGGTTATAAGCTTAATTTGGATAATGTAAACATATATATTGATGTATTTAGCAACAAACAATCTACTGGAGGAGCTCACCAGGTTGAGCAGCATCTGTGGAGGCAAGGAGTTATTGATGTTTTGGGTTGAAACTGCAGTACTTTGAACAATCTCACCTCTCTACTCTCAGTTCTGGTGTGGGGTTCTGATCCAAAATGTCGATTGTACCTATTCCCTTTCACTTGTTTGTTCCTCCAGATATCAGTGTCTTTAGTCTCTTGTGTCTCTGGTGATATATTTACTTCGGGGATTTTTTTGCAGTCAATGAGGATCTGAAAAATTAATTCTTTATTGAAGTGAATTGATTGTATTTCTTACATCCTCCACATTCACGAGGAGTAAAAATCTTTACATCACCGACTGAATGTGCAATTTACAGTCATTTGTAATAGTACATACATCAGGACAGTAAATATAGCATAGAAGTATAATTGTATCTGCGTGAATTAATCAGTCTGATGGCCCGGTGGAGCCTGTTGGTCCCGGCTTTAATGCTGTGGTACTGTTTCCCAGATGGTAGCAGCTGGAACAGTTTGTGGTTGGGGTGACTCAGGTCCCCAATGATCCTTCAGACCCTTTTTACACACCTGTCTCTGTAAATGTCCTGAATAGTGGGAAGTTCACATCTACAGGTATGTTGGGCTATCCACACCACTCTCTGCAGAGTCCTGCAATTGAGGAAAGTACAGTTCCCATACCAGATAGTGATGCAGCCAGTCAGGATGCTCTCAATTGTGCCCCTGTAGAAAGCTCTTAGGACATGGGGGCCCATACCAAACCTCTTTAACTGTTTGAGGTGAAAGAGGCGCTGTTGTGCCTTTTTCACCACACAGCCAGTACGTACAGACCACGTGAAATCCTCGGTGATGTGTATGCTGAGAAACTTAAAGCTGTTCACCCTGTCAACCCCAGATCCATTGATGTCAGTAGGGGTTAGCCTGTGGTGACATTTTTGTTCATTCTGCCCTGAGTTTGAAATTGGAGCATTGAACTATTAGATTTCATCATAATGTCAAAAAGTGAGACCTCAGCAACATTTTTCCTATGTAGTGTTGATACGATCTTAGTATTGGTGTTAATCTCTTAAGAAACTTTAATTATGGAAAAAGTGAATTTAGGTTTGCTGAAGCTACAAGAAGTTGAACACTTGGTACTGAAACCAAAACATCTCCCATGCTGACGAGGTCTTTAAAACATCAGGACAGTTTAGCAGTTGTGTTTCCTGCAGTGACTCCTGAGAATCTTAGGCTTTGACAAGAAACGATTAATGTGAAAGAAGAACTTTATATAGTAACACTCAAAATGCCAAAGGAACTCAGCAGCTCAAGCAGCATCTATGGATGGGAATGATCAGGCCAGGTCCATTCAACAGGACCCTTCATCAAGGATCTTGGGCTGAAACGTTGACTGTCTATTTCCCTCCATAGATGGTGCCTAACATGCTAGTCAGCATTCCAGTCCTCCAGCATTTTGTGTGTGTTGTATTAGATTTCCAGCATCTGCAGAATCTCTTGGATTTATATAATACCTTTTGTGTCTCCTTTAAGGTGTTTTATTTAGTTAGTTATTCATTTATTTGAAAAGGCGTGACAGTGCTGGCTAGACCAATGTTTATAGCCTGTCTTTAATTCTCCCCGAAGTGAGTTATTTCTGAGAAAGTCAACTGGGAAAGAGTAGCACATTCCCTTTCATAAAAGTGTTAGTGAGCCTGACAGAATTCTATGACAATCCAGTACTGAAAGTTGTATTTAGTTGAGAATTAATTTAACCTTCCATAGCCGTGCATTCTGAGATCTCCAGCTTCAGCAATGTAGCTATTTCTACAATATGGGGAGAAGAGAAAAGTTGATTTATATAGGAAGATCATGCAAGCAATTGAGAATGGTCAGAAAATCTGACCAGAGGGTTAATCTTGATGGTATCGTGTGTCCTTTGAAATAATGACACAGAATGTTATCTGAAGGAACTAGTGAGGCCTAATTTCCCTGACGCAGACCACTTCCTCAATTGGAGTATTAGAAGGAACATTTTGTGTTCAAGTTTGTGGAATGGGACTTGAATGGAGAATGACATGGTGATCACCAGGGTGCAATTAATAAGGTGGTTTACATTGTTGTGAGTATTTTTCTGAAAGGCAATTTTGAGCCAAGATGGTAAATTTTGGGTCTCTAATTTTGGGTCTCTAATCTGTCACAAATAAACAAAATATCTCAAAGCTTCACTAGCAGTCTAGATGACAGAATTTCTACAGCCACCACAGCAACTTCTCTTAATAATAGCAGGATAAATTATACAGAAAATTGCAAGGTGTGGGTGTTTATGAATATGTTTATGTGTACAAAACCAATCTCAATCCTGATTAAAGTAGTTTGGGTGCCAGTTTTGATCAATTCTCCATTCTGGCTGGGAATTGCTTAAAATAATATGTGCCCTTTACTTTTGGTTGTAAGAGCAATTAGACAGGTTTTGGGATGACAAGGTAATGGTTTGCTGCTTTGTGCTTCTCCCTTGCGGATGTTATTAAGCTGCCTTCCACCACTTCAACCCTCCATCCCCAGCAAGGAACCACCAATTCAGGATATATAAGGTGTGTTACAGCTGTAGAGATCATCCTCATGACACTTCTGAATTTAAGTTTTTGATATGAATGAGTTCCACTATAAAGAACAGCAGATGAGTGACCTCAAGAGGCCTCTGGGTAGCCCAGTCAATCACAATTTCAAATATAGTAAATTCTCACTGCTATACTGTTGGCTGCAAATAACCTGACCAGTTGTCCTGTTTGATCCCAGACAGGCAGTCTTTAATTTACAGCTGACCAAATAACATTGGTACATTCACAAACAATAGAAAATCTGCAAATGTTGGAAATCCAAGCAACACACACAGAATGCTGGAAGAACTCAGTAAGCCAGGCAGCATCTGTACCGAGACCCTTCATCAGTACCGGAGTAAAAAGATGAGGTGGGAGTAAGAAGGTGGGGGAATGGAAGAAGAAATACAAGATGATAGGTGAAACCAGGAAGGGGGAGGGGTGAAGTAAAGAGCTGGGAAGTTGATCGGTGAAAAGATAAAGGGTTGGAGAAGGGGAAATCTGATAGGAGAGGGCAGAAGGCCATGAAAGAAAGGGAAGGGTGAGGAGCACTGGAGGAAGGTGATGGGCAGATAAGGAGAGAAATGGAAATGGGGAATGGTGAGGTGGGGGAGGTGGGGTGGCATTACTCAGAATCAGAATCAGGTTTATTATCACTGGCATGTGACATGAAAATAGTTAACTTAGCAGCAGCAGTTCAATGCAATACATAATCTAGCAGAGAAAAAATAAATAAATAAAAATAATAAACAAGTAAATCAATGATTTATATTGAATAGATTTTTTAAAGTGCAAAAACAGAAATACTGTATATTTTTTTGAAAAGGGAGGTAGTGTCCAAAGATTCAATGTCCATTTAGGAATCGGATGGCAGAGGGGAAGAAGCTGTTCCTGAATCGCTGAGTGTGTGCCTTCAGGCTTCTGTACTCCTACTTGATGGTAACAGTGAGAAAAGGGCATGCCCTGGGTGCTGGAGGTCCTTAATAATGGACGTTGCCTCTCTGACACACCACTCCCTGAAGATGTTCTGGGTGCTTTGTAGGCAAGTACCTAAGATGGAGCTGACTAGATTTACAACCTTCTGCAGCTTCTTTTGGTCCTGTGCAGTAACCCTCTCTATGATACAGCTTGTCAGAATGCTGTCCACAGTACATCTGTCGAAGTTTTTGAGTGTATTTGTTGACATGCCAAATCTCTTCAAATTCCTGGAAGAGAAATCAATGTTCATGCCATCAGGTTGGAAGCTACCCAGATAGAATATTAGGTGCTGGAACACTGGTACATTTGTAGCATTAGGTCCTCACTTGGTTTGCTGTTTTACAATTTTAAATATTAGATTATTTTATGTTAGACTGCACTGTGGTGACATATGCTGAAACTTGAAATGAAATTGTAATTGATCCTGGAGACTACTGTCAATGAATGGCACAAAAATGCCAGCCAAACTAGTTTTATTTGAATTAATATTTTAACCAAATCAGCTAATTGATGAGCAACAGTAACATTATTAATTGGCAAAATAGAATCCTCTTCTACAGGAATGTAACTGAAACGTAATCTTTTTCTCTTAGAGAAATGGATGGACTTGCATCAAACACAGCGTTACCTCCAATTTTTGCTGATGATGATGTATCAAAGGAGAGTGCAGATCTAACAGTCGATGCTGGGTATGTTACTCACTATTTAAATAAAAGACATTGCGATATTGCTGAAAAGATACTTAATTTAGATGTCGTGGATGCCAGAACTTGGATAAGTTGGGAGTTCCGGTGATATTATTTCTAATCGTTGATAGTGACAGCGTAACAATTGTTTCAGGATAGATCAACAAACAGATGGCAACAATCCTAACCATTAATTTACTGACTGGTATTTTCATGATCTATGGTAACTTCAGTTCAGAGCACTGTACCTAACCCTGTTTAAGTCAGGGTTAGCTATAGCTTGTGTTGAAGAATACAATGCCTTATAAGTATTCAGTCCCAACCCTTTGTTCAGGTGAATGAGTATTACAGCCAGGGATTTTGATCAACTTAACTGATATTTTTTATTTGAGAATCATTTGCTCCATATTTCACAGTGGAGCCCAAAAAAGTGAAAAGCATGAAAAACTAAAAAACCAAAAACTGAAATGTCAGCAGTTCAAAAGTATTTATCCCCCTTTGCTCAGTACTTAGTTGAACCACCTCTCTCAACTGTTACAGCCAGTTGTCTTTTTGGATAAATCTATATTAGGTTTGAACAATGTGATGGAGCAAGATTTGTCCATTCCCTCTTGCAAAATTTCTCAAGCTGTGCCAGGTTTGTTGGGGGGCAGCAGTGGACAGCACTCTTGAGGTCTTACTAGAGATGTTCGATCATGTTAAGGTCTGGACTCTGACTGGGTCACTCATGGGTATCAAATTTCTTAATTTGAAGACACTTCATAGTTGCTGTGGCAGTGTGCTGAATGACAAACTTCCCGGAAGAGGCTAGCAGGTTTTTATCCAGGATTTCTCTGTATTTAGCAACATTCATCTTCCCATCAATCCTGACCAGATTTCCAGTCCCTTCTTTTGAAAAGCATCTCCACAGCATGATGTACTTTACAGTAGGGATGGTGTTATCTGGCCAATGCACAATACTAGTTTTACGCCACATGTGCCGCTTAGTGTTGAGGGCAAAAAGTTCCACCTTAGTCTCATCTGACCACACGACCATCTTCTACATCTTTACAGTATCTTCTAAGTGACACTTTGCAAAGTCTTTACAGTCAAGGATATATTTTATTTTAAGCTAGGGATTCTTCTTGCCACTCTTCCATAAATACCCTTTTTGTGCAAACTCTTAGAGATTGTGGAGCCATGAACTTCATCTCCAGTTGCAGCCACTGACTTCTGTAGTTCACTCACAGTGACTGTTGACATCACAGTAACCTCTCTTACAAGTGCCATTTTTTTCGGCACCTAAGTTTAGAGGGGCAACCTGACCTCAAGTGTGGCTGAGATTTCATTTTTTTCCCCCCAAATTTTTCAAGATGGACTGCACTGAGCTCCAAGTTACTTTTAGTGTCTTTGAGATGGTCTTGTACCCCTTCCCCAGATTTGTACTTCTCTAATATCATTCCCCTGATTTGCCTTAAATGCTGTTTTGTCTTCATTTTGATTTGGTCTTTTGAAAATCTCCCATACTGTTGGACCTTAGAGAGGGGTTATTTGTTCAGGTGATCTTCCAATTTTCTGTATCAACAAATTGGGTGAGTTGGTAAGGTAATATACAGTACTGCACCTGAGGAAAGTTAGTGTAGTAAATACAATAGGGATGAATGCTTTTTCAGCCTCACAATTTTGGTTTTTAATTTTTAGTAAATTGTTGACAGGTTTTGGAATTTTTTTGATATTTTAGATTTGACATGTTGCACAATGTTTTGTAGATTAGCGCAAAAATCCTTGAATATATTTTAAATTTAGAAAATGAGACAGTAAAATGTGAAAATAGTTGTGGGGGCTGAATACTTTTTCGAGGCTATAAAGATGGCAAAAGCTCCTCATTATGAAGTGACAGTGGAGTGAAAGTAAACTCTGGACTGTTTGAGTCACTCCACAACCTCCTAACTAACATTGTCAAATTCAGAAATGATGTGACTTGGTGACATATTCGTGCTTGCTATCTTTTGCATATACGCAGGAAAGAATATAGACAAAGTCAAGTTTATTGTCATAAGTACAGGTGAAATGAAAACCTTAACAGCTTTTCATTACTCGTATTGAAAGTTACTGGATTTGAAACATCGGTAAAATTTTTCCTTATCATACCCTGGGGTGCAGTTCATCCTCAGTGGGATTCACAGATATCCAAAGCCTTAGGAAATGAATTAAAACACCGATTCTTGCACAGTATAATTTAACAGTCTCTAAACCCCTTCTCAGTTGTTCATTCTATGGAGGGAGCCAAAATGAGCATCAGTACTGGGTTATTTAAACATGGGGCTTTCAGAAAGCCAATTTTTACTCAATCTGTGTTGAGCATCTTGCATTCTGATGCAATATTTTTATTAAAATTTTGCACCAAATACATTTTATATTTAATTTATACATCTATGTATCGAAGGTTTGCTATCATATTTTTTACTCCATATTTGATGGCAACATGACTGTTTATTTGATTATGATGGCTTCGTTTTATTTGAAACTTACACTACTTGCCCATTCTCAAATACTAGCATTTATAAATGAGCATTTACAGCCTATAAGGTAGGGCATAGGTGGTAGAGCTGTTGGTCTGATCTAAAATAGAAATTGCTTAAATGGCAAGTGTTTGTTGTTTGACTTGAATCAATGCTGTCTGTAGGTTTACTTATATTACAAATAATTTGATGTTCTAACATCTGTGATGCCTACCAGCAACTATTTTGAATTGATTTAATCTGTACCACCGTTAGTGATAGAGTTGTAACTCTTGGTGCTTTTGTATTGCAAAGCTGAAAACACATCTCCCAGGCCAAATCCAAATTTCAGTACATAAATCTGTCATTGCATTGCTGGATGCTTGCACAGTTTAAATAGACATAAGCTGAAAATGTGACTGGCATTATTGTAAATTGAAAGGAAATTAGTAATCTTTACAAAATCTATGAAATGCATTAATATGTTTCTGAAAGTGTGTCCTTGGAACTTCTACATCTAATTTGTGGCAGCTTTTCTCAATTTTACTGTGCTCTGCCATCAGAGAAATCACCAGGCTGGAATGCATTCAGTAATCAAATCAAACAGTTCCTAGCAGGGTTATTTAATCATCAGTATCAAAGACACAAAACGTAGTGAATTTTCTGTAAAAAAAAAAGAACCTGCAGATTGTGCCCTAAAGACAAAAAAAAGATTAGCTTTATTTGTCACATGTACATCAAAACAAACAGTTAACTGCGTGATTTGCGTCAAATCAAATAATTGAGTGTTGTGCTGGGCAGCCCACAAGTATCGCCACACTTCCGCCGCCAACATAGGACATATGTCTTTGGAATGTGGGAGAAAACCAGAGCAACCCAGAAGAAATCTATGACGTCATGCGGAGAACATACACACTCTTTACAGACTGAGGTAGGAATTGAACCCCAGTCAGTGAAAGCTGGCGCTGTAAGGCAATGCACTGACTTCTTTGCTATTGTGCCAAACTAGATCAACTTGAGAACAACAGAGGTGCTCATTTGTAGTGATGGACAAATAAACATCTGAAATTTTCCCAGCCAGGATGTAGTAAGGGTATTGATGGGTACATGCATTGTTTCTACTGTTTTACTCTGTGGGAAACATCAGTAGAGTAATTTTGTCCTTCAAGTTATGGTTTATGCCTAGAGAGAGCATTAGAAACTTAATTATAGGATGACTTCATGGTGGTTTCCTGTCTTTCATTGATGATGATGATGGGAACAGCTTGTGATAGGAAAAGAAGAGCAATGCTTAGGATGCATATTTAGTGCAATTTTTGCTGAAGCTTATCTGTGCCAGTTAATTAAACAGGCTGTAGGACATCAGTATGTCTGCAACTTCTTTGAGAAAAAAGTTTTAAAACTTTCCTTTGAATGCAGGTTTTCAGGCCCAGAGGGCTCGTACAGTTCAGGGGTCTCTCAGTCACTGAACAATCCAGATTTTGTGGAGGATCTGTCTCAGGTGCAGCTACTACAAAATGAGTCCCCTCAGGCAGCAGATACCAGTGAGCAAAGAAGTGAGGAGGAGGTGAGTGGGGAAACCATCTGTGTTAATCCCTTGGTTGTTAAACCATACAGTTAACGCATTGTGTCTTCAAGAACAAGCAATCCTATTTTGTTTTGCACAAAACCCCACACTTCTCTGACAACTAATTTGGGCTACTGAAGTTCCATATTTTATGCCACATGGATTTCAAAAGCTGAGCATATAGCAGAAGTAAAAAAAAATACAGCTAATTTTGTGTGGGAAAGAGGCAGGTCAAAGATGAGTGGATAAAGAGCATCGCAGAGTGGGCGGCAGTGGTGTAATCCATAAGTCAGTGTTACATGTGCCAGATCCAAGTTATTAACGTGACCCTTTTTTAAAATTTGCACATGCACAATGCTAGAAGAACTTAGCAGGTCAGGCAAAATGTATGGAAAGGAACAGAGTTGATGTTTAGGCTGAGACCCTTCGTCTGGTCTGCAGAGGAAGGGGGAAGAAACCAGAATAAGAAGGATAGGGTAGGGGAGGAGTACATTTTGTGCTGCAAACTCCAGCATTTTGTGTGTGTTACCCTGGATTTCTCGTATCTGCAGAACCTCTTGTGTTTATCCTTTTCTTGGTTTATATTTTCCTTCCAGATCTCTCACTACTAACCCCTGGCCCCTTTGAAACAAAATTCTACCTCTTATTTAGATCATTGTTTCTAGGGTAATGTGTCCTTTTGTACCTCAGCCAAGTCACCAAAGGTCTGTTATAACCTGATGTCAGTATGTGCAAACTCCCTACATAGTACTTTAGATGCAGAAATACATGCATAATCTAGCCATTGGTAGCATCCTTTCATTGCTCTACCTGAGACTGGGTATCTCAATGGGCTAGGAATCAAATAGTCTTCCATTATTTCAGTATAAAATGCAATCAGTGCATTAACCAATCAAAACTTTTGGGACACACACACAAAATGCTGAAGGAACTCAGCAGGTCAGGCAGCATCTATGGAAAAGAGTAAACAGTTGACGTTTTAAGGCGAGACCCTTTATCACAGCCACTATTGGGCCACTTGTTTATTTTCTCAGTGTTGAATTGAGAGGATTCATATTCTCAGTACTAGCCATTACTATCATCAGGGAGGAGGTACAAGAGCCTAAAGACACACACTTAACATTTTTAGGAACAGCTTCTTTCCATCCCCCATTAGATTATTGAATGGTCCATGAACACTAGCTCACTATTTTGCTCTCTTTGTTTTACACTACTTATTTATATTTCAATATTTCTTATTGTAACTTGGAGTATTTTTATGTATTGCACTATACTACTGCTGCAAGTCAAGAAATTTCCCAACAATCACAATGATAGTAAATTTGATTCCGATTTTTTTCATACTCACATGCAATATTTTGAAAAAAAAAGAAAATGTTATTTTTCCATTTTTAAAGTATTGAACAGGAAATGGTGATTTTTTAAAAACCCTATTGTATGTGTCACAGAACTATTTGTGTGGGATGCTGTACCATTCTCTGCTGAAGTTATGATTGGCATAGTGGCATGTCTGGGATGATCTTGTGTGTTACCAGACAAGCCAGTGATCCAGAGGTAAGTTGTGGTGCTGCACATGCAGCCCTGGTTGAGTTCAGCTACTTCACTGCTGTCAGACTCTGTGTTCTGGACTAAGATGTTAACTCCCAAGTTAGATTTTTTAAATTTTAAACTATGAGAAGCTAATTCTGCATCTGACCTGTTCACTTCACCACAGTTTCACAATGCGGAATTAGTACCTCTCATGCTGGCATCTTCGTTTATTTACCTTCAACTCTCCTCTTTGAATAAATGAGCTGACATTGGCTTAACTGAATGGAGATCTTGTACCACCTTTAACATATAAGTTATTTGGGGATTGGATAATAGAATGACGTGGGGATTGACTCCTGTGTTGAAATGCAACCCAGATTGGTGGGATGAAAGTCTGTGCCTCAAGGCTGTAGAATCCCACATGAAATGAGTTAGCAGACTCTCAGTCATGCTCACAGCTCAAAATTCTGTTTTATTTGGCACTTAATTAAAAATCGCTTCAAGTGCCAAAAGGTTATGACACATTGGTGCAATAAGATTGGAGCTTGGGCACCTTACTGTGTTTAACTCTACCTAACTTGATATTTACACCATGTAACTGAAATGATTATTCCTCCGTTCTCCAGCACAGATGTTTTTTAAGTCAATTAACACAAAAATTCGCACCAAAAGAAGTCACATAGTTTCATTGTGCGTCAGAACCATGTTGAACATTTCAAATATTATACACTGTAAGCCTTTTGTTGTTTAGTACAGTGTAGATCTTTGTATTTAAAATCACAAGGATGACCTCATGATTTTCACCCTAGTTATCTTTCTTTTATGTCCAGAGACAAAGTAATATATTTGCTGTCTGCCAACATTATTATGCGTAATATAATAGCCAGTAAGACCACGTTTGGGAAAAGTTCAAATAAAATCACAGAGACAGGTGCAAAAGTAAATCAGTTGCAAGTTAAAAATTTATTTAGGACTAGAAACTTTCTTCTTATAGGGATTGCACAATCTGAATATCTTCTTAAATTGTGGCCAAGGTTTAGATTTATAAATGTTTATAAAGCTTACTCACATTTTTGTAAAATGCTGTCAATCTATTAGAACTTTTAGGTGTAATTTATGCCTTTTGAAGGTTCTTTTACATCTTCCCATGCCCTGTCCTGTTAGTCATCCGTTGTAAACTAGTATAATGGAGTAATTGAATTTCACAGCTAAGTCTAATCCCAGTCAAGGCCAATTCCAGCTGTGGTTAGGTAATTCAACACAAATCGTGAGTTGTATACAAGATGCTCTGTCCTTTGCCTTAGTACTGCATCAGGCACTGTCTTCACCGGGTGATGATGTACACTGCATACAAGCAGATCTTAGAACTAGGCAATAGAACTAGGGGCTGAAAAGATTAAAGATGTTTGGAGATTAAAGATATTACAAGCAGATTGGCTTCATTTGTGCCAGCAGTAATAATTATGTTTCCCTGGATTGGCATTCCATCCATCATCCTCCTCACTAATGCACCATGGCTGCAGCATGCATGAACTACATAATGAACTGCATTTCCTCCAGCAGTACATGCTGAACTTGTGACCTTTATCACCAAGAAAGTCAAGAGCAGTGGGCATGTGAACACATTAGCACTTGCAGAACTTCCCTCCAATCAAATCCCATTCTGACTTGGAAAAATCATAATGATCTAAACTTTGGATTTTCCTACCTCACAGCACTGTGGAAGCAACTTTGGCACTGGACTGGAGTGGTTCACGAAGGGGGCTCATCATCACGTCAGAGGCAGTTGGCATAGGCATAAGTAACTTTAACACCTACATCCTGAGCTTTCTAAACAAAAAAAAATGTCACAGTGGACAATACCCATGTTGCTGGTTTGAATGGCAGCTGGGCAAGGAAATGTTTAGAATGATTTTTCTGGTAAAGAATATGCCAGGTCTGAGATGAATGTTAGTTTTTTTGTTTTTGCCGATGGCTTGGGAGTGATGAGCATAATGCGTATATGGTGCTGAGAAAGTGAAATACCTTGTAGGAACTTCCTGTAGTGCTGCTTGTGTATCCTTGACCTTGTCTTGTTAAACAGAAAATTTCCAAGAAGGGAGGCTGGCCCAAAGGAAGGAAAAGGAAAAAAGCAACCAAAGACAGCAACGCTCCTAAAGCCCCGCTCACTGGGTATGTAAGATTTCTCAATGACCGTCGGGAGCAACTTCGAGCACAGCGGCCAGATGTTCCATTTTCTGAAATCACACGAATGTTAGGGAATGAATGGAGTAAACTGCCTGCAGATGATAAACAGGTATTGAAAGATTAGATTAGAAACTAAATGTAATGTAGCTGAAACGAGAGAAAATCTGCAGATGCTAGAAATTCAAGCAACACACACAAAATGCTGAGGAACTCAGTAGACTAGGCAGCATCCATGGAAAAGGGTAAACAATTGACATTTTGGGTTGAGATCCTTCATCGGAACCGGAGAAAAAGATGAGAAGTCAGAGTAAAAAGGTGGGGGAGGGGAGGAAGAAATACAAGGTAGTAGATGAGAGGTGAAACCAGGAGCTGGGGGGGGTGAGAGGGGCTGGTGTGAAGTAAAGGGCTGGGAAGTCGATTGTTGAAAGAGATAAAGGGCTGGAGAAGGGGGAATCTGATAGGAGAGGACAGAAGGCCATGGAAGAATAGGAAGGGGGAGGAGCACCAGAGGGAGGCATTACCAGAGGTTCGTGAAATTGATATTCATGTTACCAGGTTGGAGGCTACCTAGGTAGAATAAACAGTGTTGCTCCTCAAACCTTGGTGTGGCCTCATTGTGACAGTAGAGGAAGCCATGGACTGACATGTCAGAATGGAAATGGGAAGTGGAATTAAAATGGGTGACCACCGGGAGATCCTGCTTTTTGTTGTGGGTGGAGCGTAGGTGCTTGACAAGGCAGTTTCCCAATCTACACGGATCTCACCAATATGTAGGAGGCCACACCAGAAGCACCAGATATAGCAGCTGACCCTCACAGATGAAGTGTTGCCTCACCTGAAAGGACTGTTTAGGGCCCTGAATGGTAGTTAGGGAGGAGGTGTAGGGGCAGGTATAGCGCTTGTTCCATCTGTAAGGTAAGTGCCAGGAGGGAGATCAGTGGGGAGGGATGAATGGACAAGGGAGTTGCTTAGGAAGCAATCCTTATGGAAAGCAGAAAGTGGGGGGAGGGAAGGATGTGCTTGGTGGTGAGATCACATTGGAGATGGCGGAAGTTACGGAGAATTATGTGCTGGATGCAGAGGCTGTTGGAGTGGTAGGTGAGGACAAGAGGAATCCTATCCCTGGTGAGGTGGCAGGAGGATGGGGTGAGGGCAGAAGTGCGCAAAGTGGAAGAGATGCGGTTGAGGGCAGCGTTGATGGTAGAGGAAATGAAGCCCCTTTCTTTGAAGAAGGAGGACATTTCCTTGGTTCTGGAATGAAAAACCTCATCCTGAGAGCAGATGCTGCGGAGACGGAGGAATTGAGAGAAGCGGATGGCATTTTTTTTTTTACAAGTAACAGGGTGAAGGAGATATAGTCCAGGTAGCTGTGAGAGTCATTGGGTTTACATCAGTAGATAAGCTGTCTCCAGAGATAGAGACAGAGAGGTTGAGAAAGGGGAGGGAGGTGTCAGAAATGGACCAGATAAATTTGAGGGCAGGGTGGAAGTTGGATTCCAGGTTGATAAAGTCGACAAGCACCACGTGGGTGTGGAAAGCAGCATCAATGAAGTCATCAATGTAGCATAGACAAAGTTGGAGAGTGATACCAGTGTAGGCTTGGAGCATAGACTGTTCTATGTAGTTGACAAACAGCAGGCATAGCTGGGACCCATGCCTGCCATCATCTCTGATCCTCCAATATTTTGTGTGTGTTGTATCTGAACTGCTAAAGCTGTTTACTGTATAGATGCAATCTCTAAATATTATGATATTAGAGCTTTTTCATGTCATGATCAAGGAGCATGCATAAATATATGGGATGGTGAATATGAAGATGTAATTCACTACTGTTATGGTGATTAATGCCAAACTTCTAGTTGCAAAACTGTAGGCTTGATTTCTCCTACTGCTTAAGCCCATCACCCCTACTGGGTCATAAGCTGCTGACAGCAGCTCAACTAATCCTCTGTCCTGGGCCAGTATGTTTGTGTTTCTGTAACACTGGGTTTTTAGGGGATGGGGTATTTATAGAAGAGTGGTAAGGAAGAAGACCCAAGTTTTTTAAAAAAAGCATATCCTTGCCTGTAAAGACTTTGCAAAAGGTTACTTTGAAGAAGATACTGTAAAGATGTGGAAGATGTTCTTGTGGTCAGGTGAAACTAAAGTGAAACTTTTTGCCCTCAATACTGAGCAGTACCTGTGGCGTAAATCTAATATTGTGCATTGGCCAGGTAACACCATCCCTACTGTAAAGTATGATTGAGGTAGCATCATAGCATCATAGCATCATGCTATGGGGATGCTTTTCAGCAGCAGTGACTGGAAATCTAGTCAGGATTAATGAGAAGATGAATGCTGCTAAATATAGAGAGATTCTGGATATAAACCCCTCTGCCAGAAAGCTTTAACTGTGGAAGAAATTCATCTTTCACTAGAAGAGTGACCCAAAGCACACTGCCAAAGCAACTATGGTGGCTTCAAATTATGAAATTTGATGCCCTTGCTTGAGTGGCTGAGAATCCTGACCTTAACATCTGGCAAAACCTCATTATTGCTGTCATCTGTTGCTCCCCAACTAACCTAGCACAGTTTGAGCAATTTTGTGAGGAGGAGGATTGGGCAAATCTTGCTCCATCACGTTACACAAAGCTAATAGAGACTTATTCATAAAGACTACTGGCAGTAGTAGCTACAAGAGGTGGTTAAAACTAAGTACTGAGGAAAGGGAGATGAATATTTTTGAAGTGCTGACATTTCAGTTTTAGTGTTTTTGTTTTTCATGCGTTACAATTTTCCCTGTATTATGGGCTCTACTGTGGAAAACAAGGTAGAGCATGTGACTGACAAATAAAAATTCTCAGTTAAATTGCTCAAAATCCCTGGCTGTTATACTTATTTATGTGAACAAAAGGTTGGGGGCTGAATACTTTTTCAAAGCACTGTAACTGCCTGCAGTAATGCAATTGACGAGAGAATTGATTTGGTTCATTACAATTCTTTACTGGAATCGTATGTTTACTTAGGTCAGCAAAGGTATGCTATCTGCAATCTGGTATTGTCATTTTCAAAAATCAAGAAAGGATTGTTACAAGTGTACTGTGCACATAGATTTTTAATGAACATGTACCCCTGTGAGTACACAAATTATCTGTCGTACTCGGTGTAGATACTTGTAGGTGAATAACTGATCAGTTTGTGTTCTTTGCTTGGCATTATCCCTGTAAGTTCTTAATGCACTCCATTCCTAATCACTCTTTTCTGTTTATGCAGCATTATTTAGATGAGGCAGAGAAAGACAAAGAGCGTTACATGAAGGAACTGGAGCAATACCAACAGACGGAAGCCTACAAAAGATTCACCCAGAAAGCAGATGAAAAACGACGAACAAAAGGACTTAGCCAAGGTAAAAATTGTGAGACTTGGTTTAAGACATATTTTGTCAGCAGTTCATTACTGATGCAATTAACTTCCAGAAACATTTGAAGTTCATGTTGTTTTCCACAGCATGTTTTCTTCAAAATCTGTTCCTATTCAAGCAGCAATATGAAGACATTTTTTTTACAGTAAGGAACTTGTGCCAGATGCAGGCAAAACTCCCTCAGTTGGCTGTACACCAAAATATAAAACGGGATTCAGGGAATTAACATGCATTTTAAGAAGAGAAGGATAAAGCTAACCCAAATAAAACATTGTGTTCATGTGTTCTTTGACTTAAGCCAGGGGACAAACTAAGGTTAGAGTCTGACATTGTAAGTGGATTGATTTATCTCAGTTTTAACATGTGGAATGTTGTTTTTATATCTCCCCTGTCTTTAGATGAGGGAACTCGAGCCAATAACATTCCTGTTACTGAGGTAAGAACCTTTATATTTTTCCCAACACTGCAGCTAAGCAATAATAAATTTAAAAAGAACTAACTTTAATAATAATTTTGATCAGTTATTCAAAGACAATTAGCCTCATGTTAATGCCCTTCTGAACAATATCAATAAATGGCCTTGAAAGCAAATATTTTGCTGGCTCCTTCTACTGAAGGCACTTAGTGGGCAGCAGTTGTTATTCAGTATCGCACCCAGTTGACCATTTTTTATCTTGAAGATGGCAGTGGAAGGCATTGAAGCCAGAAGTAATTACTTTATATGACATTATGACATTCACACACATGAACTTTCTGGCTGGTGGGGGGGAGGGTGGCGGGCGGGGGTGTGAGTTCATTGAATACAACTGTGATAGTTAGTATATTGAACCTAGGGATGCCAAAACTAATTGCAGTCTTACTAGCATTGTAACTTAATCATCATTGCTTGGGATTACATTCAGCGGTGTTTTCATCATTCAACCATATGGGAATTTCACACGATCAATTTCCATTCTCTATGGGGAATGCCTTGACTGTGCAAGATTCATGCCCCTTGATGCAATTGTAATTAGAGTAGAATTGAAATACCACACTGAAGAATGAATTGCAAAAAAACTTAACAATTTTAGCAAATAATGATTTGATGAAGTAGCTTACAGATTTTATTCCACTAAACTTTTCTCAATTTAGAAGTAATTGTTTGTGCAGTGGATCAGTTATGGGCTCCAGATTTCCAAGAATGATATGAATAGTGCTTCAACAAAAGCCCTGTGGATTGAAAGATTGTATTTCACGACCTTGAAAATGACAGCATCTCCACAAGGGAATGTGCTATTCCTGAAAAAATAAAGAAAAGAAATTGCTTTCTGGACATTATAATGTACATTAGAGTGATTTTCTGTTGCCATTTGCCAGAACTGATGTTATAGAAGTAAGTAATGGAATGTGTGAGAATTAAGAGAAGAAACGTCTCCACAGATACTCACAACTCACTCTATCTGTACATTTGATCTGCAAGTCTGCCCTCTAGAATCAGAATTAGATGTGATATCACCGGCATATGTTGTGAAATTAGTTAATTTTGTGGCAGCAGTATAATGCAATACATGATAATATAGAAAAAAAGTGAATTACAGGAAGTATAATATATATATATATAATAATTAAATAAGTAGTGAGGTTGTGTTCATGGGTGTAATGTCCATTCAGAATTCGGATGGCAGAAGGGAAGAAGTTGTTCCTGAATCATGCCTTCAGACTTCTGTACCTCCTTGCTGATGGTAACAATGTGAAGAGGGCATGTCCTGGGTGGCTGGAGTCCTTAATGATGGATGTCGCCTTTTCGAGGCGCCACTCGTTGAATATGTCTTGGATACTATGAAGGCTAGAGCCCATGATTTGTTGTAATTCCTTTCTGCGCATTGAGCGGAAACCTGGCCGTTTCTTTAACATTTGTCCATTCTTTATGAGCCCAAGTTGCTAGCTCGACTCTCAAAGTGTCCATAATGGAGCTGATTAATTTTACAACTCTTAAGCTTACTTCAATCCTGTGCAGTAGCACCACCCCCATACTAGATCGTGATGCAGCCAGTTAGAATGCTCTCCACTGTAAATTGGTAGAAATTAGTGTTTTAGGTGACATCCAAATCTCCTCAACCTCCTAATGAGATATAGCTACTGTCTTGCCTTCTTTATAGCTGCATTGATATGTTGGGACCATATTGGGTTCCTCAGAGATATGAACACCTAGTTGCTCACTCTGTCCACTTCTAATCCCTCTGAGGACAGGTGTATATGTTCCCTCATCTTACTCTTTCTGAAGTCAACAATCAGCTCTTTGATCTTACTGACATTGAATGCAATGTTTTTACTGCAGCAACACTCAACTAGCTGATAAATCTCGCTGCTGTACACCCTCTCTTCACCATCTGAGATTCTGCCAACAATGGTTATATCATCAGCAAATTTATAGATGGTATTTGTGCTGTGCCTAGCCACACATTCATGAGTGTGGAGAGAGTAGAGCAGTGGGCTAAGCGCACATCCTTTAGGGATGCTAGTGTTGATTGTCAGTGAAATGGAGATGTTATTTCCAAACCCGCAGATTGTGGTCTTCTGATTAGGAAGTCGAGGATCCAGTTGCAGAGGGAGGTACAGAGGCCCAGGTTCTGGAGCCTTTTAATCAGGACTGTAGAATGATAGTGTTAACCACTGGAGCTGTAGTTTCTAAACAGCATCCTAACATAGGCATTTGTATTGTCCAGGTGATCCATGGCTGTGTGGAGAGCCAATGAGATCACGTCAGCTGTACACCTATTGTAGCGATAGGCAAGTTGCAGTTGGTCCATGTCCTTGCTGAGGCAAGAGTTGATTGTAGCCATGACCAACCTCTCAACGCATTTCATCACTATAGATGTGGGTGCTACTGGATCATAGTTGTTAAGGCAGCTCACACTGCTCTTCTTGGGGTCTTCTTAAGGACCACAGCACCCAGGACATGCCCTTTTCTCACTGTTACCATCAAGTAGGAGGTATAGAAGCTGAAGGCACACACTCAGCAATTCAGGAACAGCTTCTTCCCCTCTGCCATCCAATTCCTAAATAGACACTGAACCCTTGAACACTACCTCACTTTTTTGATGTATATTCTGTTTTTTGCATGATTTTTAATCTATTCAATACAAGTATACTGTAATTGATTTACTTATTTATTATTATTATTATTTTCTTCTATGTATTGCATTGAACTGTTGTTGCTAAGTTAACAAATTTCACAACACATGCCTGATTCTGATTCTGATAGGAGAGGAGAGTGGACCATGGGAGAAAGTGAGGTGGGACACCAGGGGCAGGTGATTGGCAGCTGAGGAGAAGAGTTAAGAGTTTGCTGTTTCACTGTGACGTCACTTTGCTGCAGAATTTCTTAAGTTTACGACTGGCTGATTAGATATTTACTCTATTCAATATACGTATACTGTAATTGGTTTACTTATTATTACTTTTTTCTCCTCTTCTATATTATGTATTGCATTGAACTGCTGCTGCTAAGTTAACAGATTTCACGACACATGCAGGTGATAATAACTCTGATTCTGGTATAATTGTTGCCCTTTAGAAGCAGGTGGGAACTTCTGACTGTAGCATTGAGAGATTGAAAATGTCTTTGAACACCTCTGCCAGTTGGTTGGGACAGTTTTTCAGAGCCTTGCCAGGTACTTTGTCAGGTCTTGCCACTTTGCAAGGATTCACCCTCCTGAAAGACAGCCTGATGTCGCCCTCCAATACAGAGATCATAGAGTCACTGCAGGGATCCTCATAGCTGTAGTTTTATTCTCCCTTTCAAAGTGAGCATAAAAGGGATTGAGGTCATCTGGGAGTGAAGCATTACCACCATTCATAATGTTGGGTTTTGCTTTATAGGAAGTATAAAGCTGCATCTGATGTCTCCTCCAATCTCACTCAAATTTGTTGCTTAGCTCTTGAAATATCCTTCCGCAAGTCATACCTGGTTTTCTTGTACAGAGTTGAATGCCGTAGATCTAGCTCTCAGCAAATTACCAACCTCCTGGCTTTTGATTATGATATGTATGTCCTTGGCTCTTCAATTTCTTTCCTAGCTTTCCACAAGATCTGAGGATGCACTTGGTCAGGTCCTGAGGATTTATCCACCTTAATGCCCTTTAAGGTTGCCAGTCCTTTGTCTTTGGCAATATATATGGTCCAGGCCATCAAAACTCATTTATCTCAGAGGGTTGAATCTTCATGTCAAGTCAAGTCGTCACTTTTATTGTCATTTCGACCATAACTGCTGGTACAGTACATAGTAAAATTGAGACAATGTTTTTTCAGAACCATGGTGTTACGTGACACAGTACAAAAACTAGACTGCACTACATAAAAAAACAACACAGAGAAAAAAAAACTACACTAGACTACAGACTTACCCAGGACTGCATAAAGTGCACTAAACAGTGCAGGCATTACAATAAATAATTAACAGGACAATAGGGCAGTAACGTGTCAGTCCAGGCTCTGGGTACTGAGGAATCTGATAGCTTGGGGGAAGAAACTGTTACATAGTCTGGTTGTGAGAGGCTGAATGCTTCGGTGCCTTTTCCCAGACAGTAGGAGGGAGAAGAGTTTGTATGAAGGGTGTGTGGGGTCCTTCAAAATGCTGTTTGCTTTGCGGATGCAGCGTGTAGTTTAAATGTCCGTGATGGCGGGAAGAGAGACCCCCATGATCTTCTCAGCTGACCTCACTATCCACTGCAAGGTCTTGTGATCCGAGATGGTGCAATTTCTGAACCAGGCAGTGATGCAGCTGCTCAGGATGCTCTCAATACAACCCCTGTAGAATGTGATGAGAATGGGGCGTGGGAGATGGACTTTCCTCAGCCTTCACAGAAGTAGAGACGCTGCTGGGCTTTCTTTGTTATGGAGCTGGTGTTGAGACACCAGGTGAGATTCTCTGCCAGGTGAACACAAGAAATTTGGTGCTCTTAACTATCTCTACCGAGGAGCCATCAATGTTCAGTGGGGAGTGGTCGCTCCGTGCCCTCCTGAAGTCAACGACCATCTCTTTTGTTTTGTTCACATTCAGAGACAGGTTGTTGGCTCTACACCAGTCTGTTAGCCGCTGCACCTCCTCTCTGTAAGCTGACTCGTCGTTCTTGCTGATGAGACCCACCACGGTCGTGTCATCAGTGAACTTAATGATAAGGTTCGAGTTGTGTGTTGCAGCACAGTCGTGGGTCAGCAGAGTGAATAGCAGTGGACTGAGCACACATCCCTGGGACGGCCCCTGTGCTCAGTGTGAAGGTGTTGGAGATGCTGCCTCTGATCCGGACTGACTGAGGTCTCCCAGTCAGTAAGTCTAGTATCCAGTTGCAGAGGGAGATGTTCAGGCCCAGTAGGCTCAGCTTTCCAATCAGTTTCTGAGGGATGATTGTGTTGAACGCTGAACTGAAGTCTATGAACAGCATTTGAATGTATGTGTCTTTTTTGTCCAGGTGGAGGGTGATGGCAATGGCATCGTCTGTTAAGCGGTTGGGATGGTTTGCAAACTGCAGGGGATCCAGTGAGGGGGGCAGCAGAATCTTGATATGCCTCACGACGAGCCTCTTGAAACACTTCATGATGGATGTGAGTGCAATGGGACGATAGTCATTTAGGCAGGACACTGAAGACTTCTTCGGCACAGGGACGATGGTGGTGGCCTTGAAGCATATTGGAACGGTGGCGCTGCTCAGGGAGATGTTAAAGATGTCAGTGAGAACATCTGCTAGCTGGTCTGTACATCCTCTGAGCACTCTACCAGGAATGTTGTCTGGTCCAACTGCCTTCCGTGGGTTGATCCTGCACAGGGTTCTTCTCACATCGGCCACGGTGAGACACAACACCTGGTCATTTGTAGGAGGGGTGGTCTTCCTCGCCGCCACGTCATTTTCCACCTCAAAACGGGCATAGAAATTATTCAGCGCATCTGGGAGGGAGGCATCATCCGCACAGTCTGGTGATGTTGTCTTGTAATTGGTGATGTCCTGGATGCCCTTCCACTTATGCCGTATGTCGCCGCTGTCCTGGAAGTGGCTGTGGATTCGCCGGGCATGTACATGCTTTGCCCCTCTGATGGCCTGGGACAGTTTGACCCTTGCTGTTGTTAGGGCTGCTTTGTCTGCGGAGTCACGGGTCCTCAGTAGTGCACACACCTCCAAGGTCATCCATGGCTTCTGGTTAGCGTGTATAGTGATGGTCTTGGACAGAGTAACATCATTAATGCACTTGCTTGTTAGTAGAGTCGCCATCGGTTGCAGCCTCTCTGAACATGTGCCAGTGTGTTCAAAGCAGTCTTGAAGAGCAGAGATGGCTCCTGCTGGCCAGGTTTTCACCTGCTTCTGAACTGGACTGGAGCGCCTGACGAGCGGTCTGTATGCTGGGATTAGCATAACAGAGATGTGGTCTGAGTAACTGAGGTGGGGGCGGGGCTCTGCCCGGTACGCGTCGGGGATGTTTGTGTAAACCAGGTCCAACACGTTCTCCCCCCTCGTTGCAAAGTCCACATACTGATGGAATTTGGGGAGCACTGACTACTCGCGTGGTTAAAATCACCAGCAACAATAAACAGTCCATCAGGGTGTGCATTCTGCAATTCGCTAATAGCCCTGTACAGTTCACAGAGCGCCTCCTTAGCATTAGGGTTGAGGGGAATGTAGACACCGAATATAAGGACAGAGGTGAATTCCCATGGCAAATAAAATGATCTGCATCTAACAGCCACAAACTCCACTAGCGATGAGCAGTATCTGGAAACCAGCACAGAGTTCTTACACCATTCCATGTTGATGTAAACACACAAGCCTCCACCGCAAGTCTTACCAGAGAGAGCTGCGTCCCTGTCCGCACGAAACAAGGCGAGCCAATCCAGCTGAATGGCAGCGTCCAAAATTCCATTAGTGAGCCATGTTTCTATAAAAACATACGGACAGCAAACTCTGTACTCCTGCTGAGTATTTCGTTGGAGTTGGATGTAGTCCAATTTATCGTCCAGACCAGATTGCAATCTTACAGACCAGATGAATCTACATTTCATCTTGAGATCTCAAGTCGCTATAAATTTAGCTCATTTACACAAGGCAGCAGTGGGTACACTTAGGCTGCAAAATAAATCAAGAATTTCACTGAATTCCCACCTGTCAGTTCCATTTGGGAAGTAAATTGGGATTAGCTGTGTGACCTCTTCTGCACTCCGAATGAATACATAGCTTCTCTTAGTTTGTGTTCAAATATAGGCTGCTACGCTAGCATAGCGGTTAGCACAACACTTTACAGCTTAGGGCATTTCAGAGTTTGGAGTTCAATTCCAGCGCCATTCTGTAAGGAGTCTGTGTACGTCCTCCCCATGGAATGTGTGGATTTTCTCTGGGTCCTCTGGTTTCTTCCCACACTCCAAAGATGTACCAGGTAGGTTAATTGGTGGTTGTAAATTGTCCCATGATTAGGTTAGCATTCGTCAGGTTTGTTGGATGAGGTCCAGAAGGGCCTACTCTGCATTGTACTGCTGAATAATTAAATAAGAACTATTATTGCAGTTCATTGTCTTGCATTGTTCATTCTTCTTGCAACTTGCTGGCAGCTGTCTTTGAGGAATTATCTGTTGAAATGCTGGATGGTTGACTGTACAAAAGTCTACTTCAATGAAAAAGAGGAGAATTGAGAGCAAATGTGTGCCTCTATTTTTTAAATACATCTTTTATTTGTCGCTATTATTAAATTAAAATTTGTTCTTTGTACTGCAAGTATTCTATGAAGAATAAAAGTGAAATGTGTCTTCATGAAAGATACAGTTAAAGAAAAGTATCGGAAAATGGGAGCTATCATTCAACAGCCATTGGAGCCCTAAGGTAGTTCACAGTTACAATGTTCTTGAAGGTACAGAATTAGAGAGAGATGAAGCATGGAAACATACCCTTTGGTCTTCGGAGTCCACTCTGCATTTAACCACCCATTTCCGCTACTCCTGAATTGATCCTGTTTTTCACTCACCACTTGTTCTCAACTCACACCCAAATTTTACCACTCACCTACATATCAGGAGCAGTTTACATCCCAGGTTAATCTCGATGAACTGCCCCGAGCCAAAATGTTGACTCTCCATTTCCCTCCACCGATGCTGCATGACCCACTGAGTTTTGTGTTGCTCCAGATTTCCAGCATCTGCAGTCCCTCTTGTGTCTAACATACCAATTAATATGTCTTTGGGATGTGGGAGAAAGCCAAGCATTTAGAGTGAACCCATGTAGCCAGACTTCTTCGTGGTTTGTCACCTTGTCGTGGTGGAGAAGCTTGTGTGGTCCTGAGATCCCAAATGCGATACCGTCTGGAGCTGTGAAGGCGGATGAAGGCTGCAACAAATCCATCAGCTCCAATCGTCGTGGTTTCCATGCCATTGGAATCAGTTGATTTGTGAAGTATCATGTGGTTCTTGGAGTGCAGCATCAAGTACACGTTGAACAAATACACGCGTAGGCGTCTTCGCTCTGTGGAAATGGAACAAAGACCAGCATCCTCGACCTCAAAGGATAGCCACGATGACGACGATGCAACAGAAAGAGAAGGTGCAAATTCAAGACAGACAGAACATGGTCAAGATTAAACCCAGCTCTATGGAACTATGCATCACTGAACAACTTTACACTGTTAGACACAGTGGCCTCTCGGGGCCAAACAAAAGTGTTTAGGCTTATTTTACAAATGCAAGACAATGCTGAACTTCAACTTTCAGGGACTGCAGATCTACCCCATCAGTGAGCTGCTCATTGGCAGAGGAGCTGGACTTGGTGTGGACTGTGTTGTTGCCTGCTACAGGAAGGCATCAGAGTTGGTGCTTGAAGGTGGCATGCAGTGTAATGGCAGGTGATTGTCTTGGACTTTTCTCTTGCAATTGCAAGACCTTGTTGGACATTGATGATATAAGACACCACAGGCCCATTTCCCTTCTTTGTTAGTGCAACAGACAGTGGGGCGTCGGTTGTAGCGAGGACTAGGCCTCAAGTGGTGGGCAAGCCTGCTGCTGCAGTCAAGGAGAGGAGATGCAGGAGGCAGTGTAGTGCAGCGTTCATGCTCAGTTGGGGACTTGCCTCTCCCATTGCTGCTTCCCTCTCATGTTAGATCAGTGGAATGACAAGCTGGATTGCGTGCATGCATTCATTTACAGACTGCTGGGAATTGCACCATCAACTTGTGGGATATGTCACTCAGGATTTTGGGCTATATATATATATATATATATTTGTGTATGATGGTATGCTTGCTATCTTGAATGTGCTGTGAGTGTGTGTGTGTGTGTGTGTGTTGTGCTGTGTATATTTTGCACCTTGGCCTCAGAGGAATACTGTTCCATTTGGATGTATTCATGTATGGTTAAATGATAATTAAGCTTGAACTTGAGTAACAAATGAGATGCCAATAAGCTCGTGAGTCGAGTATAATACCTTTTTGGACCTCTTGAATATCTTCTGATAGCTTGCTATGTGAGCCAGATGAGCAGAGCCCAGTAGAGGTTCTCCATCTGGTCTGGTTTAGTGAGCAAATGGTAGGATAGTGGAAGAGAAATAATTTGTCTCAATATGTGTAGCAATTTTTTTTATAAGACTGGTATTTTTGTGTGACAGAATTTTGAATTTGGTTTCTACATAATGAAACCATTTTGTTTCTTTAGAAACAAGAAAAATTTTTCTTTAAGTTGCTTGGATTCTTGATAACATGAATAGATTTAAAACTTGGGAAGAACCCTGTATTTATTGGACATTTACGATTTGTTTTACAGAAGCAGGGTGACCTCAAGGATCGGTCTGTCTTTGATATTCCTATTTTCTCTGAAGAATTCTTAGACCACAGTAAAGGTAGGAAGACGCACTATGTTCTGGAACAGTTCTTTCAACTTTGGGGGAGGGTGGATAAGAACAAAGAGACACATAGAAAGCATCTGTGCTATGAAAATAAGGCAATGGGCCCAAACAGACCATCTTAGCAGTGAATTGTTCTATTCACATTTAATCATTCTGTTCACATATCAGTTTTAGCTGTTTTTGTTTTGTTTAGAAACCTAGGCTATAATTTTGGCAGCTAACCCAGGATTCCGTAGTTTCAATATCTTCTATATTGGGATTTGTCTGCTGCCTTCTGTTCAAAGTAACACAAATTTAAACTTGTACCGAGTCTTTTGTTCCCATAATAATCAGAAGCAGCTTCCACCTGTGTACCCTGACCAATCTTTCTTAATTTCAAGCACTTTTAATCATCTGAATTCTGAAAGAATCAGACTTTTATCAGTTTTTCCCTTGTATTCATGTTTCTTCTACTAGGCTTTAATAATAATGAGGAGGAATTTCTCCTATAAGAGTTGTGATTTTTTTGGAGTTTTGTTCTCAATGTAGTTAATAGATGATATTACATGAATGTTGAATCATTAGGCATATTTGTGGCTGAGGTCAACCATGTAAGATTTGAGAATTACGAGGACCAGGCAGGAAAATTACCCAAGGGGTCGCTTGGCTTTCTTTTGATATTTCTTGTATTATATTCTATGTTGCATCCTCATCAAGCCTCTATCTCTCCTCTTACTGCACACAGTACTCTGCAACACATACAAAATTCTGGAGGAACTCAGCTGGCCAGGCAGCATCTATGGAAAAGAGTAAACAGTCAATATTTCGGGCCAAGGCCCTTCATCAGTCTTGAAGAACGGTCTCAGCCTGAAACGTCAGCTGTTTATTCTTTTACATAGATGCTGCCTGGCCTTTAATTTTGTCCAGCATTTTGTGTGTGTTGCTTTGGATCTCCAGCATCTACAGATTTTCTTGTGTTTGTGACAGTACTCTACAGTTTTAATGATAGAGACCCACCATTAAATGTTCGCTGTACAATTAAGTTATACACCTTTTGAGATAAAACCTAGAATTCTTTTAGTTTCTGGGTGTAAATCATGACTCCAAGTTCCTTTGCTCTTCCACACCAATAAGGAGATTTCATCTCAGTACAATTGATTTTTCCCCCAATTTCAAGTTTCTATATTTGCAATAATTTGTCTCCTCAATTTAAAATGTAATCATTTAATTTTTTGATACACAGCTCGGGAGAAGGAACTCCGGCAGCTGAGGAAATCCAACATAGAATATGAAGAAAGAAATGCAGCTTTGCAGAAACACGTGGAGAGCATGAAAACAGCAGTTGAGAAGCTGGAGGTGGATGTGATGCAAGAACGAAACCGAAATGTCGTCCTTCAGCAGCACCTGGATACTTTGCGGCAAGCACTGACATCCAGCTTTGCCACTGTACCATTGCCAGGTTCTTAAACCTTCACGATTCCAGACTAGAGTATTTTAAGATGGAACGCTGAAAGCAGTTCCAAGTTAGATTTTTGAAAATAGCAACAGACAATAACCAGTGCAAGGATTTCCTAATTACAAATGAAAAATATGATACACTCTCTATGCATTTAAGCATGAAACAAAATTTGGTCTGATATATAAGCAGGTTATACACTCAATGGCTGCTTTATTAGGTATCACCTGTACCAAATAGAGTGGCCACTGAGTGTATATTCATTATCTGCTGCTGTTGTAACCCATCCAATTCAAGATTTGACGTTTTGTACATTCAGAGATGCTCTTCTGTTGTAATACATGTTTATATGAGTTACTGTCACCTTCCTGTCAATTTAAACCAGTCTGGCCATTCTCCTCTGACCTCTCTCATTAACAAGGCGTTTTCACAAGGCATTACCAGCTGCTCACTGGATGTTTTTTGCTTCTCGCACCATTCTCTATAAAAAGGTTGTTGTGTGTGCTCGGCAGTTTTTGAGATCGTCAAACCACCCCGTCTGGCACCAACAATTATTCCACAGTCAAAGTCACTTAGATCACATTTCTTCCCCATTCTGATGTTGGCTCTGAACAACAACTGAACCTCTTGGCCATGTCTGCCCACTTTTATGCATTGAATTGCTGCCAGATAATCAGCCGATTAGATATTTGCATTAACGACCAGGTATATCTTATAAAGTGGCCACTGACTGTATATTCTGATTGGGAGTTGGGGTTCTTTATGTCGGTCTCTTAAAGTGATCTGCTGCCAGGAGTCGGCACAGAATGTCCTTGAATAATTAAGGTGATGCCTCACCACCATGTTGCACTGAAGGCAGCTGTCACATTTTTAGCGACCTGAAATCTAATCTGACAGAGACAACATAGGTGGTCTCTCTGGTTTCAATCTTTATTTTGAAGCCAGATTAGGGATTGTCTCTTCCATTTTTAAAAAGTTCTTAAGTCCTGGCGGTAGAATTGTAAAGCCTAATGGCATTGGGGAGTATTGACCTCTTCATCCTGTCTGAGGAGCATTGCATCGATAGTAACCTGTCGCTGAAACTGCTTCTCTGTCTCTGGATGGTGCTATGTAGAGGATGTTCAGAGTTATCCATAATTGACCGTAGCCTTTCGCTCAGCTACCGATGTTAAACTCTCCAGTACTTTGCCCACGACAGAGCCCGCCTTCCTTACCAGCTTATTAAGACGTGAGGCGTCCCTCTTCTTAATGCTTCCTCCCCAACACGCCACCACAAAGAAGAGGGCGCTCTCCACAACTGACCTATAGAACATCTTCAGCATCTCACTACAGGCATTGAATGATGCCAACCTTCTAAGGAAGTACAGTCGACTCTGTGCCTTCCTGCACAAGGCATCTGTGTTGGCAGTCCAGTCTAGCTTCTCGTCAATGATCACTGGCTCCATATGCCTAGATCTCCTAAAGTCCACCTATCTCCTTGGTCTCTTGTCTGTATTTTTAAATATGCTTTTAATTCTGTAAGTTGAATTTTCCTTTTACTATGTTGCAGGCTCTGGGGAGATTCCCACGCTGGATACTATTGATTCCTACATGAGGAAACTACATGGCATTATTCTGTCCAACCCTCAAAGTAATGAGAATCTCATTACTACAGTGCGAGATGTAGTCAGCCGACTTGACAGGTGAGGAGCCTGCATCAAAAAGCACTTTGTGATTGTCGTGGTTGTTAGAGGATTATCTGTATTTGTTAGTTAATTTGAGTTTTAGTTGGATACTTACATGAAAAAATACTTGCAGGAACAGTTTATACAGTGGTTGTGGACTGTGTCACTATCTGGTGCAGAGTAGGTTGACAATTGTATTATGAAGTAACAGGAATTTTTCATGAGATGAGTGCCTTCTTAATGGTCATCACAGCTCTTTAAGCAGAAACCAAGGGCATTAGGGATCTTTGAGAAGGTAAAAACAGGGTAACCACAGAGATAAGATGCAAACAAGGTTCCCTGATCAGCTAGTGAATAGGTTTCAAAGGTACATTAAATGTCAGAGAAATGTATACGATGTACATCCTGAAATGCTTTTTCTTCACAACCATCCACAAAAACAGAGGAGTGCCCACAAAGAATGAATAACAGTTAAATGTTAGAACCCCAAAAGCACCCTCTCAGCTCCCCTCCCTCCCACGCGTAAGCAGCAGCAAGTAACACTCCCCCCTCCCCACCAGCAAAAAAAAGCATCAGCACCCGCCACCAAGCACTCAAGTGTGAGCAAAGCAACAACAAAAACACAGGCTTGCAGTTACCCAAAAGACTACTTGTTCACTCGGTATTCGATGTACCACAAGCTCTCTCTAATAAGGGAGAAAGAGGTGTCTGCGCTTCACAGCGGGAGGGGAGACACTGGTTTACAATGTTAAAAGTCCATTGTGTTGCCTTTTTCCAAGCTCTGTACCCAAAGATCTTGGGTCTCTGGGCACACAGCCAGAGATCTTCCATCTCCAATGACACACCAATCTCCCGCAGAGGCATCGACCTCCAATCCCCCTGTCTCCAGAGCCACGAAATCTCAGTCCTCCAAAGGTGAGTGATGCTCTTAGGCTGAGCCCTTGGTTTGCCGAACAACGACCATTCGTGAAACCCTGAGAGTGGGTCCCATTCTCATAAAGAACCGTAGTCAACATGTAACTCCAGGTCAGGATCTTCAAAAGAACCCTGAAAGGGAAAAATAGAGATATTAAAGAGGGAAATAGAGCTGTTTCCGAAGATGCAAGCAAAGGAGTCACCGTTAGGCGCCATTAATCCTCCTAAGCTCCTCCTCCTGAATAGGAACAATTAGGGAAAAGAAATGTAGACAAAAAAGGAGCTGTACAATGCAGAATTGGAAGATATGCCTGGCAAGTCAGGTGGCCTGTCATCAGTTGCCAGAGAGTGAGACCCTTTGTTGGTCAGGGTCGAACGTCAATATTGTGTCCTAGCTGTCTATGTGATATGCAAGCCAGGGCAATACAATGCGGAGAGCAAGGTGTTGTCCATGCAGCAGGCTCCCCTTCTCCACACAGCTGATCAATCCAAAGGAATGGCAGAGGCTGATAGAATTTAGCACTAGTCAATGTTGAACTCAATTTAGAGCTTCCTTAGTGATTCCAGCTCCAAATTTTTCCTCGGAATTTACTGATGAGTGTGTATAGCCTCAAAGCAACGGAGGTGTGAGATCAGTTTTCCTTCTCCTAGATGAGCTGCCAACCACAGCTGATGAGCCCCATCTACCCAAAGCAACTGGTTTTAAGGCATCAGTAATCTACTTTGACCCTTCTCAGTAGAAATGGTTCCACCAGGCTTAGTAGCTAAGCCACACATGAAGGCCAGGAGCTGGACTTGGTTGTCAGAGGGTATTTGAGACACGCACTATTGGGAGCATTTAATAGGCAGTGGGAGCTTATCTTCACTATACCACCCCCCCCCCCCCACCCTGTGGCTATAAGAACCTTAAATTGAGTTAAAAAAAAGAGATAAAAAGGGTGTGAAAACAAACAAGCTGAACTAAATATCACAGATGTCTGGTACAGATAGATAAATTGAGTCATCTGAAGCTACATTCAGTATATTCAAGTCCAGAAGGCTGCAGCATTCTCAAACAGAAGATGAACTGCTGCTTCTCTAGCTTATGTGATTGTAACATACAGGAGGTCGCAAGCCAATAGGTCAGGGTGGAATAGACGAGTAAAATGGAGACAATAGGAAGCTCAAGGTCATCCCTCAGACTGAAGGCAGTTGCTCCACTGAACAGCCACCTAATCTACTTACTATAACTCCCAGAACATCTTAAGGTTGAGTTCTGGGGTACTTGCCTTTCCAGCCATGAGAAAGTAAGTGATGCTGCGAGTTCTTTTGCATGCACGTTTTTTTTGTCTCATTCTCTGAAAAGCAAGGTGAACTTTTTCATTCCCACTCAGGAAAAAATAAAACTTATTTTAAAAGCTGTTGGTGCATTTTGTGAATACGAAGCATTGAACACACACCAAAAATAAAAGCAGAAGTCAAAGTACAGGTATTAATTTGCCTGCTGGGTTGCAGTTGAATCATTGTGTCAAATGATTGCATAGCCCAGGTTGTCAATGTCGTAACCTTGCCAGAGGAACAACAGGGAGGAAGAACAAAATGGAAGTTAAAGTTTCCCTTTGAAGTTGTAACATGACTGATTGAACTTGTGCCTTTTATATTAAATATAGTGATTGAAACCATAGGAACTTCAGAAGTCTCTTGCTCTCTAATGTGGATAAGGTTTAGCAGAACTGCTGGTACCCATCAAATGTGCTGCTTGCAAGGAATTGTTTATATCATAGAAGAAAGACAGAATATTGGAGGGGGAAAGAAATGTGTATTTGACTCAAAGCACATCAATGTAGAATTATTTTGGGTTTCGGTATCTGTTTTCAACAGTATTGCCTGATAGTGGCAAAAACCAGATGAGAAGGAAAAATGTGTTGGTTGATTAAAACTGTGGTTTTAACATCAGTCTTTAAGTTCTGGCTAGATTATTGAATCTTTGTTATGTTGTAATTCTAAATAGAACAAAATGCTTTTTAATTTAACATGGTCTCTTTCTCTTCTTTTGCTTCCTATACATAGTTGAAATTGTGATTGACTCTGGAGGTATCAACATCTGTTCACACAGCTGGGCAGTATGAAATGGAAGGTGTCGCTGGATTTGCATTGCAAGTAAAATGGCAGCTACTGTCTATGGCCTTGCAATTTAGCCTGACTGGGTGAAGGATTGTTCCAAGCAAGGTTCTCTCTCATTCTAATAGGCCAAATACTGAAGTGCTACAGGGGACTGCTTAGGCAGCAGCAGTGGTGTCTTCTAATTCCTTCATGATTGTCTCATGCCAAATTTTCTCGTGTTAATTGTATGTTATATTGTGCAGCATTAGAGGCTTCGTGCTCAGTCATTTATTTCATAGGTGGTGATTTCTCCCTTTTTTGTATGTACCAGCAAGTAACTTGAAGTTTAAGGAATTCATCTCATCATTTTCAGCTCTGGTTGAAGTGACCAGTCCAAGGTATCTCTCAAGTATTAACCATTAACCAATGTTTCCCCATTAACTGACTAGGTAATGTTACTGCCTGGAGTAGGATAGGAAAGGTGGTATCAGTACTTCTTGATGTCAACTAGCATGGGTCATTCAGCCCAATAAAGCCATGGCTGTCAAAGCAAAACTTCTTAAGCTAACCCCACTTCCCAGTCCTCAGTAGCTTGAGTGCATAAAAATATTCCTCACATCCCCTGTATTTAAGCCAATTAGATCTATGGATCTCATTGATTGCCCTCTCTGCGAGGGAAATGTCTTTCCTGTTCATCCTATCAAGACTTCTCAGCAGTTTGTAGCCTTGCTTAAAGCTTGCATCCGCTCCATGTGGAAAACTAAGACTATCATCTTCTGACAATAGGAATGCTAGAATTGACTGCAGCTTCTTCAGTCTGGGGAGAATGAATCGTTCAAGTTTCCTACCCGTCTGAAATTTCTCCTTCAGTATACTTCTGAAGTAAAAGGAAACCATCACCTTTAATAAAGAGCTAAGTCAGTCAAATGATAGGGTATCACCCTGAAACATTATGTTTGTTTTTATACAGATTATTCCTGATTTTATAACATTTAGAGCCATAGATTCCTGATTTTGTTTTTAAATGTCACTGCTTTGCTATTGTAAATCAACTTTAACACATCTCCCTATAAGCTGCCCCACCTCACTCTCCTGCTGCAGAATCTTAATGTAAGCTTCCATGGAAAATGAAAAGTAGGTCAATGTATCTCAACAACACCTTCAACAGAGGAAAGAAAATTGCAAATAATCGCGCATGTTAAAGCCTGTACCCCAAAATAAGTTTAACTTGTTGCAACGAGTATTATAAGTTATTGTGTGTGTTGCATAAGTTATTGTTATTAGTTAGTTAAATGACCCAAACAAAACCTTTGTATTTTTAAGTACAATTGGAACTTAACTAATGGGAATATCCTCTCATCTGTCTGACATTTTATATAATATTGGGCTGTGAAAGGAGAGACAGTGAATTCTGTTGCCTCTGCTTGTGAATTACAATCAATGTAATGTGGAAAGGCTGAAGAAACAGTGGTAGGGCTGCTGCGTTTATTTCTGAGTGTTGGACTCTAAGCCAGAGAGGATTGGCAATGAAGATACTACAAGGGACTGCAGATGCTAGAATCTGGAGCAAATTTAAATGAGAAGAACACTGCAGATCACGAAAGCAAAGGGATGCTCAACGTAAACACAAGATTCTACAGATGCTTGAAATCTTGAGTTGCACACAGAAACTGCTGGAGGAACTCAGCAGGTCAGGAAGCACCTATGCAGAGGAATAAACAGTTGTCATTTTGACCCGAGATCCTGCAACTGGACTGAAAGCAGAGAGGGGAAATAATCAATATGTAGATGTACGAGTTAGGTGGAGGCTGGTAGGTGATAGAAGGAATCAACATTTTTGGGATCGGAACAATATTTCAGAATTCCTACAATGGAAAGCCTCATCTTGAGAACAGATCCCAAGTCGCGGGTTAACCTTGTTGACCAAGCACTAACGTATTGGTTAGATTATTATTGCAGATGATAGGTAGGTAGAGTTGGTGTTAAGAAAGCTGGGAGTCTGCAGGAGGACTTGGAAAAATTAGGAGAATGGGCAAAAAAGAGGCAAATGAAATAGTGTAGGAAGTGTATGGTCACGTACTTTGCTAGAAGGAATAAAGTGTCGACTATTTTTTTAAACGGGGAGCAAATTCAGAAATTGGAGGTACAAAGAGACTTGGGAGTCCTTGTACAGGATTCCCTAAATGTTAATTTGCAAGATGAGCCAATAGTAGGGAAGGCAAATGCAATGTTAGAAATCATTTCAAGAGAACTGGAATATGAAAGTAAGTATGTAATGCTGAGGCTTTATAAGTATTGGCCAGACCACATTTGGAATATTGTGAGCAATTTTGGGCACCATATCTAAGGAAGGGATATGCTGGCATTGGAGAGGGTCTGAAGCAGGTTTACAAGAATGATTCTGTTATTGAAAAGGTTAACATATAAGCATTTGACGGCTCTGGGCCCGTATTCATTGGAGTTTAGAAGAATGAATCATAGAAACCTACCAAATATTGAAAGGCCTACATAGAGTGGATGTGGAGAGAATGTTTCCTACAGTGAGAGAATCTCGGACCAGAAGGCTCTGTCTCAAAAGAGATGAGGAGGAATTTCTTTTTAGCTAGACAGTGGTGAATCTATGGAATTTATTGCCACAGACAGCTGTGGCGGCCAAGTCATTGTGTATATTTAAAGCAGAGATTGATAGCGTCTTTATTAATAAAGGCATCAAAGGTTATGGAGAGAAGGTAGGAAAATGGAGCTGACAGGGAAAATAAATCAGCCATGTTGGGCCAAATGGCCTATTTCTGCTCCCATGTCTATGGTCTTATTATTATTTATTAATCTAGATTTAGGGCGTCTTCAGAAGTGTTGCAGTGTGGTATAGCCAGCACTTGTAACACTAAGAGTAACTCATTCAGTATCAGCAAGATTATTATTTGGAACAGCTGAAAGCTGTGCCCTACATTGGGATTGTCCTCCTTTCTGAACCAAAGTAGAAATGTTTAGTTCTTGAGCAATATCTAGTGCTTTCCATTGTAAAGTTCAAGTGGATATCAGGTGAACTTATGTGAAATGTGGACCCTTGCATGGTCAAGTAAAGGAGGGGAGTTAACATTCCATAACAGTTGAAACTTTCCACAACTGGATATCGAACCAGTTTAGTAGTGAAATTGCACCGCTCTCCAATGAGTGTGATAATTTGGGTAGTCATTTACAATTATATTTATAGATTAATTTTATCTTCTCATACTGACTAAGGTTCCACAGACGTCCAGTGTACCTATACAGTTTTGCACATGGCCATTCTTGAGTGGTAGCCAACAGACTAAACAAAGCATTAAAAGTGAAGTTCAACCTGTACTCCCCACAAACAACATAAGGGTGGTTGGAAGCACTGGAGAGATACCAGAAGAATTCCTGGCCGACGGCTGAGGTGCTACATTTACTTTTCAAGAAAATCTGGTTCCCATTTCCTCATCACTCTGGCAACTCCAAATGAAAGTATGCTGAATGCATCTCCTTTCTAAGGGTTCATAGATGTTCGTTATGTGCTTTCCTATGAAGAATAATAAAATAGACTGCTACTGCCACTTGTCTAATTACATCATAGCTAAAGAGAAAAAAACAAAATAACTGAAGATTTGGTGCCATATGTACCTCATGTCTGTCTTTTCCATTTCACCTTTTAAGTAAAAATGTACGTAGAACTTGGCTATCCCTTTACTAATTCTGTTGTTCTTCTATCTTGTCGAGATTTGAGAGTGCAGTACAGTATACCAGATGAGAAGAAACACGCTCACAATTTTGTTAACAATTTCTAGTCTATTTCCGCAGTTGAATCTTGTTTGGGTGTTATTTAATCCCCTAAAGAGCAGCTTTTGCATTTTGTTTGAATACAGATTAATTTTGTGGCCTTACAAACTAGAAACTTTAAAGCAGGGGGGCTTAAACCACAGTATTTCCATTTGCAGTCATACCGATCTCTTAATATTTTGATGAGCTGTTTCCTGAATGTTGTTAGGAAGCACAGCCTGAACCAAATCATTGCCAGTAGACATGATGGCAATAAAGTATATAGTCCAGAATGTTCTGTAGAAACAATACAGATGTTATTTCAAAGTGTTAACGGGTGTATACGGATTGTATTTTGATGGAGTTACAGTGTAACTGCAGTTTAAAATGAATGATGTATTAAATATTTATGAAAGTTAATTTCTTTCTGTGCCTTTATTTAAATAAGAATGAGCATTATTACTCCAAGGAGCAGATTAATGAACTGGATAAGATCACCACAAATACACTTTGTCCTTTAAGGAATCTTACTAATTATCCAAATTCTCCAAATCATAGCCTGATAGATATATCTGTTCTTGTGGAAAAATAACAATTTGAATTACACTGGAACAAGTTCAAGAATTTTTACCACAATTTCTGCCAAATTCCACAGTGTATACCCTAGTTTTGTCTAAAAGTTTTATGAAAGTACTGCCTGTTCAATTGACGTTTGCTTTGAACATCTCCAAGAAAGGTTTTGATCGGAGAAGTACATGGCCTGTTGTGGTACTGAAGCATTTTCTCCAAGGGAGAAAATTTCAGTCTGTTCAAGGGTTCAATTTCAATCTGTTGCGTTTGACCTTTTGTCTGTCTGGACTGAGTGTTGATCTTCATTCAGTGATTCAGGCTGGAATGTATGCAGCTTGGCCAGCAGTGAGAGTAGAGTCATTGCCAATTGAAGTGATACTTGCAGCTGAATAGCATGCCAGCATTTGTTGCCTAGGCACACACATGAGGAATGGGCTTTTATCCGAGGTACAAGGTAGTGCCAATGAAAGAAAACCGCAGGAATGCCTCCATCTGTTTGGAGTAAAGGAGAAAGTTAAATTAGGATGCCATGTAAATCATATACAGTATTTTATTCCATTCACGTCCTTTATGTTCCTTAATCTGTCTCCCCTCTTCCCCTTTTTCTTCTCAGCTTCCCATCATCTCACTCTGGTGCCTCTCCTCCTTCCTTTTCTCCCATGGTCTACTGTCCTATCAGGTACTCTCCTTTACCTTTTCCACTTCTCACCTCTCAAGTTCTCTCTTCATCTCCCCCCCCCCCCCCATCTAGTTTCACCTTTCGCCTACCAGCTCTGTACTCCTTCCTCATCTCACACCACCTTATTATGGTTCTCCTCCCACCTACCCCCCACCTTTCCTTCCAATCCTGGATGAAGAGTCTTGGCCTGAAACTTCGATTGTTTATTCCCTTCCATAGATGCTACCTGTCCTGCTGATTTCCTCCAGCATTTTGTGTGTGCAAGTCAAAAGAGAATTTGTGAGCATACTTGGAGCCACAGTGGGCTGGTGTTAGAATGAAAAATCTTTTAACTGGCATCTTAGTTGTACCAGTCTACAATATGGCATAATATTGGTTGAGTCCCCCAACTTTTTATAATGCATTTCTAATGAAGACAAAGCTGAAAATATTTATCTAGATGATAGATTGAGTGGATAGCCAGAGACTTTTTCCCAGATGGGACTCGGTAAATACAAGAACCCATAATTTTAAGTTCACTGGAAGAAAGTTTAAGGAGGATGTCTGGATAAATTCTTCACACTGAGTGGTTGGTTTATGGAATGCTCTGCCAGGGCTGGTGGTAGAGGCAGATACATTATGGATGTTTAAGAAACTCTTAGATAGACACATCATGAAGAAAAAGGGCTCTGCAGGAGGAAAGGTTTTAATTGATTTTGGAGTAGGTTATCATCATGGGCCAAAGGGCTTGTACTGTGCTGTGACGTTCTATGTTGTTTTGAAGTTCCACCATGTATCTCACTGCCAGATTGGTTTTACACAAAGCCTTAGTGATAGTTTTGAAAAGTATTTTTTGTGTTTAATGGATTCTCCTGGACAACCAGAGCATCCCATGTTTGAAAAGAACAACAATTAGTTTGCACTCTACATTTACAACAGGGCCCAAGTGTATCTGCAGTGTCAATCATTCAGCCCAATCAGCAGTATCCTGTGACTACCATGTGAAAGCAGTTCCTGTCTAGTTCACAAACTCTCTGTTCATTTACATTGGCAATTTACAGTCAAGTAACTATTTTTATCATTGCACTGAAACCATTATACATTTTGTAAGATGGCTTTCTTTATCAGATTTTGTTTATACTAGATATTTTTTTCTCTGCCTATTGGCACATTTCCACAGGAATTCAAAGCAATGAATTTTCCCATTCTACATTGAAATAGTGTGGCTGTTATTAGAGTTTGTTCCAATGACTGCTGATCTTACTCAGACTTAGCTCTGCTGCTTGTATCCCAATTTAATTTAAAATAGTGTCTTTATACTTCAGCACACTCTCCTTAAACTACTTTATATTCAGTTTAAACATTTTAGTAAAAAAGCTATCTTATTGATGATGACATCAGTTTCTACCCATGTCAGCTGAGTTTTGATTCTTTTGAGTAACAAAATGGTGCTCTGTTAGGATAACTTGGTGAGGTAACCTCAAAGTACCTATATGTCGCCATATGCCACCCTAAGATTGATTTTTGTGCAGGCCTTCACAATGGAACAAAGAAATACAATAGAATCAATGAAAAACGACACAAAAAGACTGATAAAGAACCAATGTGCAAAAGAAGGCAAATTGCAAATACAATATGATAATAAGTAAATAAAAGTACTAAGAACATAATTGTCGACTTCTTAAAAGTGAATCCATAGGTTGTGTTCAGTGATCATTTCAGTGTAGTGGTGAGTGAAGTTATCCATGCTGATTCATGATCCTGCTGGGTGTAGGGTAATAACTGTTCCTGAACCTGGTGGTGTGGAACCTAAGGCTACTGCACCTCCCTCCCAATGGTAACAGTGAGAAGAGAGCATAGCCTAGATGGAGGGGGTCATTGATAATAGATGATGCTTTCTTGTGGTAGCATTCTTAGTAGGAGTGTCAAATGGTGGAGTGGGCAATTCTGTCCTCTGGAATGTAGAGCAATAGTGATTTCACTTTGTAAGCTATTCCTCCCATTCTTTCTTCCATGATTCGATTAATTAACATTGTCTGGAGAGAGGATGTGAAGAAGGGGGTGTGAAAGTTATATGTAATTCAAAGGAAGCATTGTAGATACTTTGTACAGTAAACATAGAATTGTCCTTTGATCTTTAGTACATAAAATGTCATGTAATGTTGGGTCAAACAGGCCTCTTGCTCCGAAAGGGTCTCAATATGACACACACTGTCTCATTTCGTCAAATAAAAGATTACTTCATGTCTACCAGCTGCGTCTCTCCATTGATTTTGTTCACATCACCACACCATGAATATCTTTAATTTCTGGTAATTTCATTCCCTCCCCCCCTCACCCTCACCTATTCAATTCTTCATTCTAATTACCCCTCCTCCTCATCTGTCCATCACCTCCTTTCTTCTATGCTCCACTATCCCTCCTTTTGGATTCCTCCTCCTTCAGCTCTTTCCCTCTTACACCTATTGTTTCCCAGCTTTTTACTCCATTCCCCCTTCCCTCCCACCTGGTCTCATCCATCAGCCAGCCAGCTTTGCATTCCATCCTTATTCTGGCTTCTGCCTTCTTCCTTTCCAGTTCTGATGAAGGGTCTCGGCCCAAGATAGCGACTGTTTATCCCCCTCCATAGATGCTACCTGACTTACTGAGTTCTTCCAGCATTTTGTGTGTGTTACTCAAGATTTCCAGCATCTACAGAATTTCTTGTGTTGCTAAATATCTTTTTCTTGTAACTTATTTTTCCAGAGCTTCCATGACTGTTGAGTAGGGGAAATCCAAATGATACCACATTATTGGATCAGACCGAGAAAGGCATGAATTTATATAATTTCTTTCAAGCTTAAAGATACCTTATAGTCGGTGAGGTTTTTTTGGAAATGTAGTCAGAGGTGGGAAAAGTAACAGCTAATTTCTATTAAGCTAAGTCACCCACACTTGCAGTAATTACTGGATTGTCTGCTTTAGAAGATGGACTAATATAGCACATCAGCAGGTTCTTCACCCCACAATGTTGTGCTGAACCAATTCATTTAGTAATCAAATGGCCAACTAAACTAGTTCCTTCTGTCTACACCATATCCACATCTATCCATTTTCCTCACATTCAAGTGCTTATATAAATGTCTCTTAAAAGTTCGTAATGAATCTGCCTCTACCACCACCCCAAGCAGCACATTCCAAGCACCCACCATCCTCTTAAAAAAAAAACTTGCCTCTCACATCTGTTTTGAAATTATCCCCTTTGACATTAAATGTATGTGCTCTGGTAGTAGGCATTGCAAACCTGGAAAAAGATGCTCTCCTTACTGATGAGTGAGAAGAAATTATTAACCAGAATATCAGAGAGAACTCCCCTGCCCTTTGAATGGTATTTATGCAGAGTTGGGCCATTTGGCCTAAAATGTCCATCAGGTACCTATTTTTACTAAACCCATTTGATAACACTTTCAATTCAGCCTTCCATGCTTTGGTGTCCCAAGTGCTTCTCTGCATTCTAAAAGGATGGAAGTCTACCTGCCTTCACCATCCTCTGAATGGAAAAAGATCTTGCTTGGATCTCTTCTAAATCCTTAACTGTAACCCTAAATCATCCTAGTTTAGATATCTCTGCTATAGAAAAAGTTTCCCAGTATCCACCTGATCTATGCTCCTCATAATTTTGTATATATCAGATTCCACCCTCCAATCCAAGAACAACAAATCCAGTTTCTACTTGTAACTGAAATGTTCCTTCCTAGTGAGTCTCCTCTGCATCTTTTATGTTGCAATTGGGTCCATCCTATAGTGGGGTGATCTGAACTCTAGATGGTATTCTAACTGTCTTTAGAATCCACATAGAAATGCAAAGAGGAATTTGCTTTAACATCTTATCTGAATACACAGTTCTTTACTGCATTATGAGTTTAGGATACCTGCTCAAGCCTCTGCAGCAGGGTCTGTACCAGCTGTGTTCTGCCTCGGAGGTGAGAATGCTAACAATTGACACCGCTTCTTATCGAGATATGTAAATCGGATGGTCCAAGGTGGGTCAGCAATGGACAAAGGGGAATGATTGGGAATGGGATGGGATGTAGCTTTTTAGTAGAGTAGGTCTCCTAAAAGCTGCTTCCCAAAACAGGAAATCTTAAAAAAAAAACACAAGATAATGATGCCTCTTAGTAGATCAGTCAATATCTGTGGAGAGAAAATCAGAATTACTGCTTCAGAATGATGATCTTGCAGCAATGATCATCCTCCCAAAACTCTGTTTCTCTTTCCACAGATGCTCCCTGACGAGTTTGCTATTTCCACAATCCTTATCTCTTTTTAGTTGCTTTTAAGCCTAATCTTGCAACCTGCTTGGCTTTTTTTTACACCGAAACAGATTCTACACCCTTGTCACTTTGTCACACGCATTTGGTTTAGCTGAAGGCTTTGCTGCTTCATCATATTGTTTCTTATGCCTTGTTCAGTCCTCCTTACAGGTGGAACTTGGCTTCACCTATTAATGCCATCCACAAGGTACTGAGAATGTCATTTAGAAGTGTCAACAGTACCTTGGTGTCCTTTGGAACTCCTTCAATACTGTTGCAACAAAACATGCTGAGGTGCTTCACAAGAGAGTTAACAAGTTTCCTGTTATGTACAACAGCTGGGAAATTGGCATTGAGTTGGTTGGTGTAGCATTTTCCTATTCTGCATAATAAGACAAGAGCAGATTAGGTCATTCAGCCCATGGAATTTGCTCTACCATTCCAAAGTGGCTGGTTTATTATTATCTGTCCCAATCCCATTCACCTACCTTTTCCCATAACAATTGATGCCCTTACTAATCAAAAGTCTAACAACTTCGGTTTTAAATATATCCAATGACTTGACCCGCACAGCCATCTGTATCAATGAAGTGTACAGATTCACCACCATCTAAAGAAGTTTCTTTTCATCTCTTTTCTAAAGGGACATCCTTCTATACAGAGGCTGTGCCCTATGGTCCTAGACTCTCCCACTATAGGAAGCATCCTCTCCACATATACTCTATCTAGGCCTATCAATAGTTGGTAGGTTTCAATGAAATCCCACCTTTCCTCTTCCTCTAAACTCTGGGGAGTAAAAGCCCAGAGCCATCAAACACTCCTCATACAATAGCCCTTTCATTCTTGTGGCCATTCTCGTGAATCTCCTCTGGACCCTTTTCCAATGCCAGCCCACTCTTTCTTAGATAAGGGGCCCAGAACTGCTCATAACACTTCAAGTGCAGTCTGAACAATACCTTATAAAGCCTGAGCATTATATCCTTGCTTTTATATTCTAGTCCTCTCAAAAGGAATGCTAATATTGCATTTGCCTTCCTCAACACCAACTCAACCTGAAAGTTAACCTTGAGCCACTGCTCGGAAACACTGAGGAAAGCAGACTAGTGCTGAGAATGAAGACAGCTGGAAATTGTAATGTTAGTTCATCCTTGCAGTGAAGGTTATTACAATTTCCCATCTGTTTCCTTTTGGATTCATGGTCTTAAAATTGCTTTCCCCTCAAATTCATCCATTGAACATGAGATGTTATCAGTTGCTTCCCTGGGGACCAGAGTGAAGGGGGTTGTGTTCTAAATTTAAGCTATTCTAAACATTTGGTTCTCTTGTGCTCTGAGGAATAAGGATGCAGAACCCTTGTTGTTGGCAATATGATCAATTATTTATGTAGAAAGTGATGGGATGCAGTTATTTTACCATTTGCAAAAACTTCTACCTGCTTGACCTGGAGACATAAGAGAATGCAGATTACAGGAACTGTAAGGCAACTGACTGCAAGACCCTACAAAGGATTGTAAGGACTGCTGAGAAGATCTTTGGGGTCTCTCTTCTATCCATGAGAGATATTTAACTAGAAAGCTGCATACACAGGGCCATTGTCAATGATCCCTCCCAACATCCTACAATCTCTTTGACCCCATACCATCAGGTTGGAGGTACGATAGCATTAGTTATAGAACTGTTAGAATGGGAAACAACTACCTCCTGCAGCCCATAAGAGCACTGAGCTCTCAGTCCCCATCCACGTCTTGTCATGCATGAACCACCAGTAGCGTTATACTGTTTACGTTTTAATTTGTGCTGTAAATGCCACTTATTATTTATTAATTTATTTGTGGTAATATTACTTTATGCGTTATGTGTGTGAGTTATATGTACTGTGTTGTACACCTCAGTTCAGAGGAAGTTGTTTCGTTTGGCTGTATACATATGCATGGTTGAATGGCAATTAATTGAACTTGAAATATTGGGGTCCGAGGACACAAGGGACGGTAGATGTTGGGACCCGGAGCTAAGTGTGAACTGCTGGAGGAACTTAGTGGACTGGGTAGCATCTGGAGAGAGAAATGAACAGCTGACATTTCAGCTCGAGACCATGCATCATTCCTGGGGGATCAGTCATGATTGTATTGCATTGTGGAGCTCATCTAAGGGGCTGTAGATCTTGGAATGAACTCCTAGAGAGGTACAGCATAGAAACAGACCTTTTGTTTGATTGAGTCTGTACAACCATCATCACACATTTACATTAATCCTGTATTAATCTTATCTTTTACTCTCTGATGTTCTCAACAACTCTGCTGGTCCCACTACTTGTCTAGACATTGGGCAGTTTAGGATGTCTGGACTATGGTAGCTTACAGTGTCTAGACATTGGACAGTTTACAGTGGCTTACAGAGTTTAGAAGAATGAGGGGGATCTCATTGAAACCTATCAAATATTGAAAGGACTAGATAGAGTGAATGTGGAGAGGATGTTCCCTACAGTGGGGAATCTAGAGCCAAAGGGCACAGAGTCAGAACAGAGTTGAATTACTTAAGCCAGGGGGTGGTGAATCTGAAATCCTTTCCCACCTACGGCTGTAGAGGCCAACTCATTGAGCATATTTAAAGCAAAGCTTGATAAGTTTTTGATTAATGAGGGTGTCCAAGGTTCTAGGGGGAATAGGGTTGAGAGGGATTATAAATCAGCCATGATGGAATAGCAGAGCAGATCTGATGGGCTGAATAGCCTAATTTTGTCCATGTGTCTTTTGGTCTTTTGGCCTGCCTTTGGGAATAGGAAGAAACAGCACCTGTGACAAGGCACACATCCACAAGGAGAATGTGCAGACAGCACTAAATGTCAGCATTGAACCTGTGTCCTTGGTGCAGTGGGACAGTGGCTGTACCTGTGTGCAGTACCACTGTGCCCCCACTTCTGCTCATCTCCCTCATGCAGATAATTATTGTTCATTGATGACATCATGATGCATCTTAAGGCATCCATGATATCAATCAACATATTGGAAACTTGTTGAAATAAAACCTTTCAGAACAGTCATGATCTTAATGAATGGCAGTATAAAGGTCTCATTGGGCTACTCTTGCTCCTTGTTCTTATGTTAGCCAATTACCAGCAGAGCTTTAGAGTTGCCTGATGTCTGGCACCTTATTCTCCCTTTGATCCCATTGTCACTCATCATCATCACCATCAGAAAATCTACAAGGACGTTGCCAGGACTTGAGGACCTGAGTTACAGGGAATGTTTGAATAGATTAGTACTTTATTCCCTGGAGCATAGGACAATGAGGGGAGATTTGATAAAGGTATACTAAATTATGAGGGGTATAGATGGGGTAAATGCAAACAGGCTTTTTCCACTGAGGTGGGGGGAGACTAGAACTAGGCTAAATGTGAAAAGTGAAATATTTAAGGGAAATCAGAGGGTGAACTTCTTCACTCAGGTGGTGTATTTATGAGGCCACGGGGAATTATCCACCCTAATTTGCCAGAAGACAGTTCATGATCCCACTGCTGTTTGACCTCACTTCCATGAGCTCTGTGTTTGACTTCTGAGTAAATACCGATGCAAAACATCCATTTCGAATCTCCCCATTTTTTTTTTTTGCCTCCATGCATAGATGACTACACTGGTCTTTAAGAGGACTAATTTTGTCCCTTGGTATCCTTTTGCTCAATATATCTGTAGAAGTACTTGCGTTTCTCCTTCACCTTGTCTGCTGCAGCAACCTCATGACTTCTTTTGGCCCTCTTAAATTCTTTCTTAAGTGTTCTCTTGCATTTCTAATACTCCTCAAGTACCTCATTTATTCCTTGCTGCCTTTACCTGCTATGGACTTCCTTCTTCTTCTTAACTAGGGCCTCAATATCCCTCAAAAACTGTTAGCCTTG